>NW_015634472.1:85538-100912 GCF_001515625.1 Sinocyclocheilus rhinocerous
ATAGTGTCAAACGCAGCGCTAAGATCCAATAGCACTAATAGAGAGATACAACCACAATCAGATGATAAGAGCAGGTCATTTGTAACTCTAATGATTGCAGTCTCAGTACTATGATACGGTCTAAATCCTGACTGGAAATTAGAGCTGCACGATAAATCGCATGTGATTGTCATGCGCATCTCGTCAGTAAAGCCGGTTCTGTGATTAGTAGTAAATCTCCATCATGTGCGTTCAGATGGAGCGGCATTTACTACACAGAGACGTAGTTCGCTGACAAGCTATGCAATATCGCGTTCATAATAGCAGATGAATCACATATGATTATGAACGCGATATTGAAGATTACTTACAAAGCAGTCTTTTGTGGTAGAAGTGATGGTTCTACCATACTTGTAACAAGGAGTAGACTTTACAGTTTTAGCTATATGAAGTTTGCACAAGACTAAATAATGATCTGAGATATCATCGCTTGGCTGCATAATTTCAACACCATCAACATCAATTCCATGTGACTGTATTAAATCTAGAGTATGATTTCGACAATGAGTAGGTCCTGAGACATGTTGTCTAACCCCAATAGAGTTCAGAATGTCTATGAATGCTGATCCCAATGCATCTTTTTCATTATCAACATGGATATTAAAATCACCAACAATTAAAACTTTATCTGCAGCCAGCACTAACTCAGATACAAAATCAGCAAATTTGTTAATAAAGTCTGTATTGTGCCCTGGTGGCCTGTTTACAGTAGCCAGTACAAACATCACAGGGGATTTATCATTAACACTTGTTTCGCTGGATAATGTTATATGAAGCACCATTACTTCAAACGAGTTATACATGAAGCCCGCCCTCTGAGAAATACTGAAAATATTGTTATAAATTGTGTTATAAATTGAAGCAACACCTCCCCCTTTACCTTTTGGATGCGGCTCATGTTTATAACAGTAATCTTGGAGGGTAGACTCATTTAAAATAATTTAATCATCTGGTTTTAGCCAGGTTTCTGTCAAACAGAGCACATCTAGGTTATGATCAGTGATCATATCATTTACGAAAAGTGCTTTAGAAAGGGAACTGATATTCAATAAGCCAAGCTTTATCGTTTGTTTATCTGTATTACTGTATTGTTTATCTGTTTTTTTATTTGTTGAACATCAATTAAATTGTTACTCTTAAATTGGTTTCGACGTTTTTTTTTAATTTCCTAGTTTGGGGAACAGACAGTCTCTATAGTGTGATATCTAGGTGAAAGAGTCTCTATGTGCTGAGAATTAACTGATTTCTGTGACATGAGGCGGCTAGCAGACGGTCGGTTTAGCCAGTCTGTCTGCTTCCTGACCTGGGCCCCAGTTAGTCAAGTACAAACTCTAAGACTATGTGCCATATTTCTAGACAGAAGAGCGGCACCACCCCATGGCTGGTGTCTCTATTTTCATGTTCCGTACAATAAAATCGCCAGTAACTAGAGCACTTTGATCAGGTTTCTCAGTGGGTGCATCACTGAGTGGGGAGAACCTGTTTGATGTTTTGATCGGAACAGAAGAGAGGTGTTTTGACCCGCGACTATGCCTCCTCACAGTCGCCCAGTTGCCCTGCTGCGGGGGCTCTGTAACTGGAACCGAACAATGTACAGGACTCCCTGAGCTAGTCGCATCCAAAGCCGTATCTACAGCTTTAAACCTCAATTAAAGTTTGGATGCGTGTCTCTAATTCTGAAATCTTCTCTGTCAGCCTAACTATTTCCCTGCATTTATCACATGTGAATCCCTCGTCGCCGACAGAGAGAGATAAACTATACATGTGGCAAGCGGTGCAAACAACAATAGCAGGAGAAAAAGCCATTACTCACCGTGATTGATGAATGATTCTTACTTACCACAGTTGTTTGATGAACTTGTGAAAAAAAAAAATAAATAAATAAAAAATAAAACGGCAATAGGCGCGGATGGAAATGCTAATGAGACAGAGAGAGCTAAACTATACATGTGGCAAGCGGTGCAAACAACAATAGCAGGAGAAGAAGCCATTAGTCACCGTGATTGATGAATCATTCTGACTTACCACTGTTGTTTGATGAACTCGTGAAAAAACGGAGCGAGAGAGAAAAGAAACAGAGCTAGAAAAATAAAAGAAAACAGCAATAGACGCGAATGACAAGCTAACCGGCTAATGAATGCTAACGCGCTGCACGCGCGGTTTTACAATAAAAGCGAACGATCAAATTAATCAGATTAGTTTGATAGCTAATATCAGAAATATGGTGGGAATTAAGTTATATTTTATCACTTTAAATAACAGAGAGTGATAGTAAGATAGAGATTCAACAGAAAAGCGAAGCTACACGGAGCTACAATCGCAAACCACTCAGCAGCACGGCAGACAGGAACCGGAAGCGGAATTACACCTTGCACAACCACTGAGTTATTTATTTTTGCTACATTTGAATGTTTTTATTGGTTACCCTTGTTCTAGACTTTAAATCAACATTTTTTTCAGTGATTATGTTATTTCAACCAAGATGAGAACTGCACACAGCATACCTGTAACGTTACTCACTATTGGACCAGAGCATGTTACTACATCCCCAAAACGATTCTGTTCCTATTACTCATTCATTTTTTTAGCTGCGTCACTGCGATATCGCACTTGTAATCGACTGTAAAGCTCTGGGTCGAGTTTGTAGCGAGGAGCGCAGCAGCACGGGTTCAGGAATTACACCTTGCACAACCACTGAGTTATTTATTTTTGCTACATTTGAATGTTTTTATTGGTTACCCTTGTTCTAGACTTTAAATCAACATTTTTTTCAGTGATTATGTTATTTCAACCAAGATGAGAACTGCACACAGCATACCTATAACGTTACTCCCTATTGGACCAGAGCATGTTACTACATCCCCAAAACGATTCTGTTCCTATTACTCATTCATTTTTTTAGCTGCATCACTGCGATATCGCACTTGTAATCGACTGTAAAGCTCTGGGTCGAGTTTGTAGCGAGGAGCGCAGCAGCACGGGTTCACCGGCGTCTGTACGAGCAGTAACGGTACACTGCTCTCTGGAGCGCGTTTAACCTCGGCCTTGCTCGCGGGGTGGAGACACTCGGGGTAAAGGTCAGGTGAGAATCTCCACGGCCACACCTGGGCAGCTGATCCACAGGTCGCCGTCGGGTCAGGTGTCACTCTCCCGTTTCAGCAGAGTTCCATCTGCCCGTGGCCTGGATAATTCAAGAGCAGCAAAACACGCTTTGTTACTACCTGACTAGGACAAAACTACCCTGCTATTTAAACTACCACTAAGATAACAGAAGGCAAAACTTTGCTAATAACCCTCACATTTTAATGTGCAAAAGTACACATAAAAAAAACAATTATATGAAACAATAAAATAAAATGAATGCATGTTTAACTGTATATAATATACTTTTTTTTTGTCAAACACCAAAATTGACATTTTTTGTGTATAAGTATGTTATACTGAAATATTTGATATAAATCAATATTTAAGTACATTTGAGTTGGCGTTACACTGTTACTTAATGCTACATTCCATTCCACAGTATAGTCATGCTGACAGCAAATAGATGAGCGATGGAACAATTTCTTATTTTTGTGTGTGTGACCTTTTACACCTAATAAATATTTGATCCCACACCTGCCCATCTTCCCAGGCTCTCACACAAATGCTTGGGCCTTTCCACGCGATGTGTTCGCCAAGGCAGTTTGGGCACGATGTAAGAGGAGCTCGCAGGTAGATAATGGTGCGACGCAATTAATAATGAACGAATGAATGTAATCTCAAACCAGCAAAACCCGGAGACACTCAGGTTGAAACCTGAGAGGAAACTGCTAAAAAGAGATGTAGTACAAATATCAAGTAGTCCTTACAGCCCATGGACAGATATCCATATGTTTGATATAAATATGCTAAAGCTTATTAATAAACACTGAAAAATGGAGTACGATTTCAACCATGCTTCACTTAGTAATTTTTACGAATAATTACTAAAAAAAGGTGCACTGTAAAAGTATTTTAAAAAATGATTGTGATATGCTTGTCAAATTACAGAAAGCAGACTAGATTTGTATATTTGATGAACAAAAAAAGAGTTCCTGTGCAAATGTCAATAATAAGAATGAATAATTATGCTTAAGTTTGTTAATATTCAACGGGGTAAAAAATTGAGTAGGAAAAAAAATTGTGTATCACTTAAAGTAACAACACACATGATTTGTGCAATCATTCATGTCTGGATGCACAAACACTGCAGCAAGACTTTAAGACTCTTAAAAAAAACAGCACTAATAACGATTTTCTTCAATGCCATATTCTTCTGAGAAGATCAGGCAGTTCTTTGTGAAGGCTGGATTAGTTTGTTTTTTATCAGGAACAGAAATGAGGGATGACGTTGGGATAGCTCTACCTCCTCCCTGCTTGACCTTTTAATAGGAGGGCAGTTGTTAAGTGAATTTCGGGAATCCCATAAACACAAATTGCCGTCCGTAATCTCCTGCCAGGGAAGGGAGAAATATTTCAGTGGAAGGTAATCAATCAGACACTTAGAGCCCCTCCAGGAGAGAGTGAATCTGCTGTAATGCAGCCATTCAAACACTGCATGACGCCACCTATTTGTAACATGGCAGAAAACAGAAAAATAAAAAACTAGTCATTTCCAAAAAATTATATGTGAAAGGAGGTGTTGAAAAGTTCAATCTTAATACTATATGAGCTGTTTTGTTTGGAAGATTTTGCAAACCCGTTTCCAAAATTCGATACATGTCTGAATGCAGTTTAAAAGTAAAACTCTTACTGGATGTTATTTTATAGCAAGAAACAACAAACAAACTTGAATATGAAAATGCCATGCTGAGGAACAAGCTGAATGTTGGTTTGTAGCTACCGAGAAAAGAAAAAAAAACTGTATTTGCCATAAATCAAGTAAGAGATCATATGGTACATTCAAGTCCTCCTGGGAAGTTTGTATGTACGTATTTTGGGTAATTAAGTATTTTTGTCGTAATTATGAAAAAAAAAAACTGTATTTGCCATAAATCAAGTAAGAGATCATATGGTACATTCAAGTCCTCCTGGGAAGTTTTTATGTACGTATTTTGGGTAATTAAGTATTTTTGTCGTAATTATGACTTCAGGTGCGTTCATGTAATTGGTCGCAGCAAGATGGCGATGCACCTTTTCTACATAAAATTCAACAAGATTTTTAAACTCTACATCTACAAAATGAATAAAAAATATGGGTATGTTTTTGCTTTTTTAGGTTTTTCAATGTATGAAGGTGCTGTAAATTTAATCATTATATATACATTCGTAGTTGTACAACATGCTATTTTGTACATGCATCTTAGATAGCTTTAAAATGTATTGTCAATACAGATACTGCCTCTATCACATCCAAAATGTTTTCTGAATTTCTTACTTAATAAACGTCAAGGGTGATCAAAACACCAGTGCAAAGAGCATACTGTAATATCTGTCTGAATGTACATTATCCCACTTAAAAATAAATGTTTTTTTGTTTTTTTTTGGCTTTGATGGTTCCATGAAGAACCTTAACATACATGGAAACTTTCCACTGCACAAAAGGTTCTTTTTAGTGACAGGTTCTTTCTATCACTGCAAAAACAACCACTCAACATACAAATAAATAAATGGACATGATATGTTGATTTGAATTAAATTATTTTATTAGCTTATTTAGAGACTACAGAGCACAGCTACTGTATGCCATCTATGGCAGTCATTATTCAGAAAAGTTTGAGCACTGAATGCCGTCTAAAAGAAAATGATTAGTTTGATGATTTTTCTTACAGTCATTTTTTGAGCTTGAGGAATGCAGACATCCGATGCATTTAAAACCAGCTACTATTCATGCTATTGCAGTTTTGTTTATCAACAGTATTGAATCATATTAGATATCCTAGATAAGCTATTAGATACAGTTAATGCTTGTTCTCGGCAATGCCAAGGCCATGGTTTTTGCAGGGAACACTAAACTCGCTGATTAATGCACTGCATGTTGCTTTGGATAAATGCAACTGCTGGGTGCATAAGATAATAATAATGTGACACAATTTGCACCCTATTTTCATGCATATATTTGTGTGTCTTTTGGTTGCTGGCCAAGCTGTGTTTGGACATTTTGCCGTTGTAGGATCTGTGGAGCTCACGCTAAAGCTCTGGCGTCATGTAACCAAAGCTCCACTGTGTCTTAACCAATGGCTGGCCAGAGCGCTTGATGTAATGGGGAGGTCACCAGCTTGCACTCCTTAACCCCTGACCTCCGGGCTCATGAGCTGCGTGGGTATTTCTTTCACAGGGACACCGGAGATGTGTTTTGGACAGGTTAAAGGAAGAGTGGTAAGCAAGCTGGGATCCGTTTGTACCCGCTGTAAGTTTAATGGGCTCTGATAAAGATGGATCCCATGCCTCCGTGATGGATTAAGTCACTGAGCACCAGCGTGGAAACTGATGCTTTTATCTTACTTTATTTAGGCCAAGTTGTGGTTCACCACACATTTAGGTTCTGGACATTAACATTAATGAATGACCACAGCACTTTCTATGAGCGAGATGCTGCAGCGCATACGATACTCTGGCGATGGTTTCGTTTAGCATTAAGTGCAATTATTTTTCAATGTTGTTCGATGCATTTTGCAGGTGTTTCTCTGAATGTAACTGAGCTGAAAGATCGTGAAGTTTTTCACAGCAGCCGTGTGAATGATGGCCGCGGCTTTCAGAAAGACGGTAAATAGGTGATGAATATATTCATTGTTCCGATAAAGGTATTGATATTCACTATATCCAAATACTGTGAATTAATACCCACATAAATCTGCATGCATTTCAGATGTTTCCAGTGTTCACTCAAAAGCTGAGGGGGGGGGGGGTTCAATGTCTGTAAATCAGCAAGAGAGAAGCGAATGATTTTCTGGCAGTAACGCAGCCATGCTGGCACGCTCATAACTCAGCCGAAGGAGTCACGGGAGCAACCGATAGGTTGGGTTAACCAATCGACACGCCACTTGACCCCTGTTGACCTCTGCGGCCAATAAGGCTAATGGTGGCGTAAGGCTAGAGCCGCACCTGTGTTGTGGGGGTCTAACGCGACCGGACTTTAACATGCACCCTGCTGACGCCCCTCACATGGGCCTCGTTAGCGCTGACCCCTCGCTCGCTCTCTCTGTGCTGAACTATCACTGCAAAATACAGCAGCACCAGACTAATTGGTGTATTAATCAGGACGTGTCTTAATGAGTGGACACAAGCATGCAATATATGTATTTTCCAAGTGTAAACATATATGAAACCTATTAAAAATTCAAACAATTTCATGTATGTACATATACTATATCTAGCCCGTGTAAATATATGTATGCATAATACATTTTCTTTTGACATGTCATGTATATAATTGTGTTATTGTGACATATATGCATACAGAAATGTGACATGTATGTCACTAATATATGCTCATAAGCAACTTTAGAGAGGTACACTGTAAAAAAAATTCCGTAAAATTTACGGTAGAAAACCGGACATACAGAAATGTGACATGTATGTCACTAATATATGCTCATAAGCAACTTTAGAGAGGTATGTCTTAACCCGCTTTTTAAAAATATGAATACTTGTGGACTCTCTATAATATGCCAAATATGTAATGTAATATGCCAAAAGTCCAGCAGGATCGTAACGTTCGATTAGAAATATATCTTGACAAACGGACAGAAATATAAGAAGGTGCCAGATTATGCAATGTTTTATAGACTAATACAAGATGATCTTCAAATCAATCCTTTGATGAACTGGTAACCAATGTAATGCCATTAAAACCGGTGTAATATGTTCTCGCGACTTTAATTTCATTAATACTCTGGCTGCTGCATTTTGTATTAATTGTAGCTTAACTGTAGAACCTTTAGGTAAGCCAGAATACATAGCATTACAGTAATCAAATCAAGAGAAGATAAATGCATGAATTAGTTTCTAAGCATCATTAAAAGATAAAAAAGGGCGAATCCTGGCAATGTTTCTCAAGTGATAGAAACATGTTTTTGCAACTTGATTAATACGAGACTTAAAACTCAGACGACAATCCAAAATGACACCCAGGTTATTTACTCTTTCTTAGATTGTAATGCTGAGGAACCCAATCCAGCTTCGATCTTCTTCCTGCCCACAATAAGAATTTCAGTTTTATCTTTGTATAATAAAAAAAAAAAAAATTGCATTCATCCGCTTTAAAATGCTGGACAGACTGTTGGACAAACTCTCTATTACAACAGTGTCTCTGGGCTCAACTGAAATATATCATTGTATGTCATCCGCATAAAGATGGTGATTCATGTCGTATTTCTAAATTATTCTGCCCAAAGGAAGCATATATAACGATATAATTTTTTCCAGTCTATTTGTCAGAATACAGTGGTCAACCGTGTCAAATGCTGCACTTTTTGCAGATTTTGTATACATATGCAGGATGAGTCTTTAAAAAACCTTCATGACCGCAGGTGTCAGAGCCATAGCCAAGCTGAATAAATAAGCTTTTCATTGATGTGTGGTTTGTTAGGATAGGACAATATTTGGCCAAGATACAACTATTTGAAAATCTGGAATCTGAGGGTGCAAAAAAATCTAAATATTGAGAAAATCGCCTTTAAAGTTGTCCAAATGACGTTCTTAGCAATGCATATTACTAATCAAAAATTAAGTTTTGATATATTTACATTAAGAAATTTACAAAATATCTTCATGGAACATGATCTTTACTCAATATCCTAATGATTTTTGGCATAAAAGAAAAATCGATCATTTTGACTCATACAATGTATTTTTGGATATTGCTACAAATATACCCCAGCGACTTAAGACTGGTTTTGTGCTCCAGGGTCACATTTATATTTGTGTGTGTGTAAAGAAACAGATGTATATTAATCATATGTATCACACACCTATTGAACCATAAATTAAATCCTTGATATGTTCTGTTTTATGTGTTAATTTATCATAGATATATAAAAAACTCCAAATTTTTACAAAATTGTTAATGTTAATGCACATATATACTATATGCATATAATGTAAACATATACACTACTGTGCAAAAGTCTTAGGCCATTAGTATTTTCACCAAAAAATAAAAAATGGTTTTTAAGCCAGTTATTTCTATCTTTTGCTGCAGTGTGTCAGTAGGAAATATCAGATTACATTTCCAAACACTCCTTTTGCCATTAATTGTAATAATAAGGAAGGTTACTTCAAGCGTCTTGAAGACATGCCACAATTCTTTTAGTTTTTAGAGAGATTTAGTCTCTTTTTTTGTCTGTTTCTTCATGCCATTCCAAACAGACTGGATGATGTGAGATCAGATCTCTGTGTGGAGCTCTGGCTGTTGTCAGACTCCTTGTGCATACAAAAATCTCACTGGATTATTACAACTGATAGCAAAAGGAGTGTTTGGAAATGTAAAATTATATTTCCTACTGACACACTACAGCAAAAGATAGAAATAACTGGCTTATAACCATTTTTTGTTGGTGAAAATACTAATGGCCTAAGACTTTTGCACAGTAGTGTATGTCATGTACATACAGTGTATATCCATCATAAAGCCCTTCAATGTGTTGATATATGTAAATATAAAATATATGCATGCAATTTAAAACTAATAAGAAATATATATATATGTATATATATTACCATAGTTACCATAATTTGTTGTATACAATTATATGTAGAAATGACATATGGTAACTCATATGCTACAATATATGAGTTACCATATATGGTTTCTAGATATAATTATATACAACAAATTAATTCTATATTTCTACACACACACACACACATACACACATATACTGTATCATGCAGTGTTTGTGCTCCAGTCATAAATGATTCTTCAAATGATTCCTGATGCATGATTAAAACCACCTAGCAACCACGTAGCACTGCCTTAGCAACCATTCAGAACACCTATAGCAAACTTTTTTGTCAGCTGCACGACTTTGATCTCAGAGAAGCATCTGACGGTGAGGAGACTTCATCAGTTTCGCACTGGATACTCACACTCGGCTCTCTCCCTCTTGACATTATGCAGAATTATGGATATATTTGGACCGCTCACATGCATGCCTATGCTATGATGTTCTCCATCTCATTTCCATGCAGCTCTAGACAAACACTCACACGCGTCGCACACGGTGTCAGTGTGAATAAACCGCACATCTTCTCCAAACACTGCGTCCTGTGCCATCTGTTCACCAATCTAAATCACGCTGTGTCTTCCGTACCGGAGCCAAATGTGTGTCCTCCACCAATAAATCACACGGGGAAATGCATGGCTTTATGTACAGTATATTAATGCAGAAATATGCTCATATGCAGAATCCAGTGAACTTACGGCCACTGACTCACAATGAGTTCATTCAAAGACTGAATAAAGCACAAACACACACGATCAAGATTTACTGATGTATTGACTATATATTTGATTGTATAGTTTCATTTTTTTATTCATCTCACGTGGAATGTACGATTCATGTGAAACACATAGGCTACACATAATTATCTCAATATTAGTCTTCACCTTAAAAGAACAGTTATCCTCACGTTGTTTCAATCCAGCATTCTGGGTTCTTTTTTGTGGAATACAAGAGAAGAAAGCTCTTTTTCACTGATCAAATTGACTGAAAACCTTGCTGAAAACCCTGATTTCTGAAGGATCGTGTGACTGAAGACTGGAGTAATGATGCTGAAACTTCAGCTTTAATCACAGGAATAAATTAAATTTTACTAAATTGCAATAATTTTTCAGAATTTTACTGTATTTTTGATCAAATAAATGCAGCCTCGGTGAGCAAAAGAGACTTCTTTCAAAATTCTTACTGAACCCAAACATTTGAATGGTAGTGTATATGTTTGAACAGCTTGAACAACATTGTATCATGCACTAACACATTTCCCTGTGATATGTTATGTGCTATGTTGTGCTCTGTTTTGTACTGTGTGTGTGTGTTTAAGTGAATATCGTCTTTCCTCATGTCATGTTGTGGCTCCACTGGCGTTCCAGTGACTGCCAGTGATTTCTTGTGAAATTTGGGGAATGTGCAGCACAGACCTTGAACAGACTGAAAAAGTGAATTGATCTGCTGATCCTCCTGCTGCAGATGTTTAATCTGATCCAAACCCTTCAAAGCCTTACAGATTAACACTCTACAATCTCACTGCACCACAAACAGACGGTTTCCTTTGACTGGAATATTATATTATGATTTCATTTGCAAACATTAAATTGACTTTGCTTATTGATAGTGATGTTTTTAATAATTGTGCAGGTATTGAGATTTTCTGTTAATGTTAATGTGTTCTCCACAGAAGCAATACAATTCATAAACAAACTGTATAACCTGTGTGTGTGTTCATGCTAATGTATGCAAATATATGATAACAAAGTAACCAAAATGACAGCAATAAATAATTGCGTTGACGATACGCGCAAGACACGATTAATGATAATAACAGAACAGTGGGAATGTGTCAGTGCTATATTCTGTTTGATTAGAATTTGAATCCTATAAGGCCTATTGTATCATATCTGAAATTGAATTTCTAAGGCCTCTAAAGAAGCAGCATGATCAAAACTTTGCTGATGCACACAATCACACACAACATATCTTCTGTCGTCTGATTGATACGTCTTTATCAAGTAAAAGGTCTTTTAGTATAATTTTACAAACTTCCACCTTCAGCTCGCATTTCACATGTTTTCTTTGCTGTGAAATCTTTACTGATTTTTTTCAAGTAAACATAAGAATAACTTTGATTTTGTTAGTAATATTTCAAGATGAACACTTACTAGACTGAAGCAGCTTGGCTTTACTTGATTATTCAGACATCACTTTTTTTATGTTTGAAATCTGGTCATCATGCTTTTGAGGAACGTTTGTTTCCAGAACCTTTACTTTCACTGTTCCTCAGTGGAGGAATGATCTTCCCAAGCCTCCAAATCATCTCTAATCTTTTGAGGAACATTTATTTTTGTTCATCTCTCAATCGTCATCGTATTGCATTGCATTATATGTTTTGATCTTTTAAAAATCATCTTACTAAGACATATTATTGGAGATATAGAGTGACGACTGATATTTATATAGTTTTATGTAAGTATCTGTTATAAAGATCTCATTGATTGGCATCACAAGCATCAGAATTTCATCATATAAATATCAGCACCTGCACCGAATTGCATATTTTTGCTCAGTTGGAGATTCTGAATAAAACTGTTCCATTAAAAAAACAAAAATGATTGACTATTATTTAATATGTCAGGCTTTACTGGGTTAAAATATCAAGAAATCCCATTAGAACTCAGCAGACAGTTTAGAAGAAAAACACATGAGCTCAGAATGAATCTCACACCAACTTTTCTCATTTTAGTTTTTTTTTTCATAACTTTTGGTTCTCAAAGTGAAACTCAGCAGCTGTAGAGCTATGTGTGTGTGTGTGTGTGTGTGTGGAGGTAACAGTGAAGCAAAATGTTCCTGTTTTTCATTTCCTGTGGATGTGTGGCTTTTCCTCCAGAATATATTAAGCGCTCCCTTCATATTACACTGGCAAGCTCTTTAATTAAACTTCTTGTAATTAAAGTTCCCTTTGTTCTGATTAGCCTCTGGTAATTGATTCAATTTGTCTTTCGTCGTGTATTGGACCTCTACTTAGTTAATGAAATAATTGATCAACCTTCAGTGTATTTTGGGTTGGTAAGAGGATTTTGACATCTAACCGCTTTAATCTTGTGGCTGGAAATTGAAGGATTTTACAGCCGGTGGAGCTTCGTATGTGTCCTCATGAACGTATTATCAAAATATCCTGAATCCATGATAGAAATTCACCACAAATTCATAGGATTTTACTATTGTTGTATCTAAAAAACGCTTGTTTAAAAGCATATTATCTTAAAATAAATATTTTACAGTTAATAACAAAAGATTTCAACAGGAATTTTAAATGAAAATCACACAAGTGCTTTGAAATGGTATGAAACATTTCAGCTCCAGCAGGAGAAACGGATGATCTGACCTTGAATTTAATGCAAAGCCAGATTGTGGTAGTTATAGAGCTCCATCTAGTGGACATCTGCTATACTGAACCTCAAGAAACAACAGTGCTGCTGTTAAACTAATATAAGTATCATATGCACGCGAAAACCGCGTATTACATGCATGCCAAACACATGCGTATCATATGCACGCCAAAGTCCATTTTTGCGTATCCATACCACAGTTTTTATTTGGCGTACTATTTATACGCATTTTCATGAGACCGGGCTCCTATATGCCTATATAGGCTACTAAATACAGTGGTTGGACAAAATCATGTGATTACCCATTATTATAGGGGTTAATATAATTTGTGTAGGTGAAAAAATAAATGTAAAATTACTGTAAAAATAAAATATATTTTAATTGTCTATATTCTCTAGTTTGTACATCTGTGTTGTGTGTTCAGCAGTGTACCCCTACAGTCATGGCCAAAAGTTTTTTGCAAAGTTTGCTGCTTCCGTATTTGTAGATTATTTTCCCACATGTTTCTATGCAGGGCTGTACGTTAACTTTTTTTTCACATAGCACTGGTGCTACAGAGGTTGAAAGTTTTGTAGCACAGGCCAAAAAGTTGTAGCACAAGTATAAAACGTCTGTTATCATGTCTGAAAACAAACACATGGAGTTCATCACTTAAACAGGCACCGATGTTCCATACAGAGCACAAAAAATACAAACCATCACGAAAATTGTTTTTAGACAAAGTTTTCTTAACAACACACCATTTTGAGAGACAGTTTTCATGTTTTGCTTTTGCTTCTAATTGCCTAATTGTGTTGTCTAACATGCTGTATTTTTGCAGGCCAAAATGAAATTAGCATTTTAGCACTTCCGGTTCCATTGTCCTGAAGTCTGTGGCTGCATCCGAAATCGCATACTTCCCTACTGTATAGTAGGCAAAAAGCAGTATGTGACAATGTCTGAATTCACAGTCATGAAAAAAAGTACCCGGATGACCTACTACTTCCGGCGTGATTCTGAAGTGTGCATGCGATGGACACTTTACTATCCCATGAGGCCACGAGAGAGGATTTATGAATGGCAGTGATGCGATGCAACTGGTCATGTGACAATGACAACATGGCGAATGTAGTATGTCCAGATTACATTCATACTACACACATTCATACTATATCCAACTTTTTCCTGAACGTGGTAGTCTCGCCCAACTCATACTGGAACGATTCTTTACATTTCCAATCTATGGTGTTTCTATTGTCAAATTAACGTATTTTCCGAGCCGGTAATATAATGCTAAACCTATGAAAATGGTTTTAAAAAGCACATGGTACCATAGTTTCATTACTTTACAGTGTCACAATGACTGTCTTTTTGCAATAACTCAACTGTCATAGTTTAATGAGTGGGAAGATGACATACAGCGGCCCGAGGTAAGCTGCATTGAAAACAGATTAGCGCACATATTACAGCTCCCAATCGGGGTGAAGTTTGGGGGGTTTTGTCAACAAAATGATAAGAGCACACATTATGCCATGTTCGTTTTCTCTTGTCATCGTTTATGCAAGGCATACACTGCCGGTCACGATTCCCTTTTGTAAATAAAGCAAACCACTTATTGTTATGTCGGTTGTCCTTGTGTCATTCTCCCCCAGTACTCCCCAGAGACCAAAATTATAGGGTTGTGTTTACCTTTTATTATGTACGTCTTCCTCATACCTCTATGCCACCAGGGGACGTAACATAATTTGGGGGCTTGTCCGGGATCTTTCCTCAGTATTGGGGAAGTTCCGGTTGTTAGCATAACTTTTTGTTTTGCTCTGGGGACGTGTGTGATGGAATGAATCAAGTGACTATAGTAAGTATTGCAGCATTGAGCTTTGTGTAACGTGAAGCAGGGTGTTTTAGGGCTTTTGTTTGTAAGCTTCGTGATGTCCTCGAATGTACGTAGGTTTATTGAGAATCCGACATTAGATCTTTTTGAAAAATGTCGTAAGGATGATCTGTTGGCAATAGCTGAACACTTCGAAATCCCAGTTAGTCGGCAGTCATTGAAAAGAACTATTAAAACTGTCGTGTTTGACGGTCTTTTGGAATTAAATGTTTTGAATTTGCCCGAGTCGGTTAAAGAAGCAGATCAAATTAGCGAGGAAATGACAACTCGTGAAGGTGCGGAGGCTGACGATGAGGAGGTTAAGCTTGTGGAGGCAGACGCGGCGGCCGAGGCTAAAACAGGTTTACTCCCATTTGAGCCATTTTCTCCGCCCACGCCGGGTTCTAGAGAGAGCACGA
>NW_015634472.1:101038-102289 GCF_001515625.1 Sinocyclocheilus rhinocerous
AAGAGTGAGAGAGAGATTTTTTTGGCACCCTAAGTGCATATGATCAAAGAAGATTGTGAAAATAAATCTGTATTGTTTATTCTTTTGATATAAAAAAAAAAAGAGTCATTAAAAATGAAATAAAAAATATCAAAATCTAGCTTTTCAACAAAATCACATTAGGATTTTTTTTTTCTCTAATACACATTGGCCACAGTTATTTGCACCCCTAGAAATTATTATACATAAAATCTCTAAATATCTATATTTCCATTCATATTTACATTTGTTAGCACACCAGGGTGACTAGGAACATGAAATTATCCAGCCATGACTTCCTGTTTCACAGGAGTATAAATATGAGGGATCACAGAGGCCAAATTCCCTTAATCATCAGTCACAATGAGAAAAACCAAAGAATATAGTTCTCATGTGCAGAACAAGATTGTTGAGCTTCACGTTCGCATAGCTCGACTCCGCATGGAAGCAGAAGACAAAGCGCAAGCTCGACGAGCTGAATTTGATCTGCGGCTTGAAAAAGTTGTCTTTGAGAATGTCTAAATCTAAAACCAAATCCACAACTTAATAAAAATAAGTATTTATGTCTAAAAAGAACTACATAATTAATAAGCCTTTTTATATAGAGCTATATAGGAATCTAGTGGCTGAACCATGGAATTGCAGATATATATATATATAAAACATGCCTATAAAACATGGAATGAACAAAGAAAAGCTTAAAATTGTATGGAACCGAGAAAACAATGCAATTAAGACAAAGCAAATCAAATCTAAGAAAAAATAAATAAATCAAACTGCAATCAAACCTTACTGAAAAAGAGGAAACTTTTTTAAAGCAAGCAAAATAAACTGCACACATCAGGTGTGGAATAAAAGAAAAAAAAAAAAGAAAAGGAATGCCTGGAAATCTGTTTGCAATGAATTATTGCATAAATTCTTGCAATCAGGTGTTGTCAGTTTTGCAACATTTTTATTATTATTGTTTATGATGTTATACATAAAGCAGCTGTTAGAGAGAGAGAGAGTCAGAATTATTGGCACCCTAAGTATATATGATCAAAGAAGATTGTGAAAATAAATCAGAATTTTTTTATCCTTTTGATATTTAAAAAAAAAAAGTAATTTTATAATATACTTTTTTAAATAAATAATATTTATAACAAAAAAAAAATATTTAAAAAAATCTAACTTTTCAACAAAATCACATAAGGAAAAATTTTCTCTAATACACAATGGCCACAATTGTTTGTA
>NW_015634472.1:105921-114475 GCF_001515625.1 Sinocyclocheilus rhinocerous
AAAAAAAAAAGAGTCATTAAAAATGAAATAAAAAATATCAAAATCTAGCTTTTCAACAAAATCACATTAGGATTTTTTTTTTCTCTAATACACATTGGCCACAGTTATTTGCACCCCTAGAAATTATTATGCTAATATCTCTAAATATCTATATTTCCATTCATATTTACATTTGTTAGCACACCAGGGTGACTAGGAACATGAAATTATCCAGCCATGACTTCCTGTTTCACAGGAGTATAAATATGAGAAACCCAAAGGCTAAATTCCATTAATCATCCATCACCAATGAGAAAAACCAAAGAATATAGTACTGATGTGCAGCAACAGATTGTTGAGCCATCACAAAATACATAAACAAGTAAGAAAAATACCTAAAGCATTGAAAATGTCCATTTCCACCATTAGGACCATAATTAAGGAGTTCCAACCAACAGAAAATGTTACAAATCTACCTACAGTATATTGTCTTAATGCAATAGAGGGGGATTGTTTTGAGTGGCCAAAGACTCTTTTTGCAGGAAACACTCAAGATTTTTGGTGCACACAGGAATAAAAATGTACTCCATGCTCACTGTTAAACATATACGGTACTGCTGGATCTTTAATGTTGTTGGTCTACTTTTCTGCTGGAGGTCCTGGACATCTTGTTCAGATAGACGGCATGGATTCTAGCAAATACCAACAGATAAAAAATCAAATCCTGACTCTGCTAGAAATCTTATAATGGGCCTTGTTTGGATCTTCCTTTCTGCTGGAGGTCCTGGACATCTTGTTCAGATAGACGGCATGGATTCTAGCAAATACCAACAGATAAAAAATCAAATCCTGACTCTGCTAGAAATCTTATAATGGGCCTTGTTTGGATCTTCCATCAGGATAATGATCTAAAAAGACCATCAACACAAAAATGGGCCACTGAATACTGAATAGCCTCTTTCACACAGAAATTCTGGAAACTGAAGGATCTGGAGAGATACTGTATAGAATAATGGTCTCTGATCTCTTGTCAGATGTTCTCCAAACTCATCAGGCATTATAGGTGAAGACACAGAGCTGTTATCTTGGCAAAAGAAGGTTGCGAAAAGTATTGAATAAAAGTGTGCCATTAATTGTAGCCAGTGTGTATTAGAGAGAAAAAAAAATTTCATAATGAGATTTCCCTTCCCTACCTTTTTACTTCAATGAAAGTTTAGGGTTTTGTGTATGTGTGTGTGTAGTAAAAAATTAGTGCAGATTTATTTTCACAGGCTTCTTTGATCATATTTACCAAGGGTGCCAATATTTTTGATATATAAAGCCTGAAAACACGTTAATCTGAAGTTAATCCTGCCTCCTGGTAGGTTTAATTTAAGATTCAATTTAGTCCTGAAGTAGCTCTAGTCTTCCTTCAGCAAATCGGCCTATTGAATTCTGGACTAGACTAAGTCTAAGACTATTTAAAACCATGACAGAGAGAGCAGATTTCTGTTAATCTGGTTTAAAGGGCCATTTTAGTTTAGGATTCCATGACTTGCCCTTTTTTGAAAGTCACTCATTTCATCAGGTGCTTGTATACAGTCATGGCCAAACATTTTGGCAGTGACATAAATGTTGTGTTTTGCAAAGTTTGCTGCTTAAAGACAGGGGTTTTCAAACCCAGCACTGCACATTTTGTATGTCTCCCTTATCAGAGACACCCAATTGAGGTCTTGATGAGGGAGATAAGGGAGACATGTGCAGTGCTGGGGGTCCTCCAGGTTTGAAAACCCCTGGTTAAAGATACCGTCTCATCACAAATTCCTTCCATATCCACAGAAAGCTCATCATCAACCCTGACTGCTGCTGAAATCATTACACTGTTGATTAAATTAGTAAAAAGCAATCACAATCTCTTAAAGCAAGTTAATTGGGAGAATTTATTTAGCCCCGCTGACGGCTTTATGCATGTTTGATTAAGTATTATAAGGTTTGTTTTTCAGATTTTGCATAATATGTCTTTAAATCTTGCACAACGTGATCAGACGCCCCATTAACGGTCATAATAAACTCTTTCTAAAAGCGCCTCCCGTTATGATTTATCTGCCGTGAGATGGGCCGCTCCACTCACTATCTGGCCTTCTGTGGAGAGATACTGTATAGAATAATGGTCTCTGATCTCTTGTCAGATGTTCTCCAAACTCATCAGGCATTATAGGTGAAGACACAGAGCTGTTATCTTGGCAAAAGGAGGTTGCGAAAAGTATTGAATAAAAGTGTGCCATTAATTGTAACTAATTGTAGCCAGTGTGTATTAGAGAGAAAAAAAAATTTCATAATGAGATTTCCCTTCCCTACTATTTTACTTCAATGAAAGTTTAGGGTTGTGTGTGTGTGTGTGTTTTAAAATCAAAAATCAAAATGATTAACAGTGCAGATTTATTTTCACAGGCTTCTTTGATCATATTTACCAAGGGTGCCAATATTTTTGATATATAAAGCCTGAAAACACGTTAATCTGAAGTTAATCCTGCCTCCTGGTAGGTTTAATTTAAGATTCAATTTAGTCCTGAAGTAGCTCTAGTCTTCCTTCAGCAAATCGGCCTATTGAATTCTGGACTAGACTAAGTCTAAGACTATTTAAAACCATGACAGAGAGAGCAGATTTCTGTTAATCTGGTTTAAAGGGCCATTTTAGTTTAGGATTCCATGACTTGCCCTTTTTTGAAAGTTACTCATTCCATCAGGTGCTTGTATACAGTCATGGCCAAACATTTTGGCAGTGACATAAATGTTGTGTTTTGCAAAGTTTGCTGCTTAAAGACAGGGGTTTTCAAACCCAGCACTGCACATTTTGTATGTCTCCCTTATCAGAGACACCCAATTGAGGTCTTGATGAGGGAGATAAGGGAGACATGTGCAGTGCTGGGGGTCCTCCAGGTTTGAAAACCCCTGGTTAAAGATACCGTCTCATCACAAATTCCTTCCATATCCACAGAAAGCTCATCATCAACCCTGACTGCTGCTGAAATCATTACACTGTTGATTAAATTAGTAAAAAGCAATCACAATCTCTTAAAGCAAGTTAATTGGGAGAATTTATTTAGCCCCGCTGACGGCTTTATGCATGTTTGATTAAGTATTATAAGGTTTGTTTTTCAGATTTTGCATAATATGTCTTTAAATCTTGCACAACGTGATCAGACGCCCCATTAACGGTCATAATAAACTCTTTCTAAAAGCGCCTCCCGTTATGATTTATCTGCCGTGAGATGGGCCGCTCCACTCACTATCTGGCCTTCTGACAAATAGGCAGGATGCAGTCGTACAGTCATGCTATAAATCTGCAGACGTGCAGAGCTGCACAGTGCACTGGAAAAGTTAGGCAGAGGTCAGACCAAGTTTATGAGGAATCACACACACACATACACACGCAGTTAAACAAAATAAATTGAGTGTGAAGGTATGAGATGGGAATGATTCATGCAGGTATTCAACATTATTTGCTTACTATCTGTGAGATTAAAATTGTTGCAACAGTGTTCAACTCAGAGCAAAGTGCATGGAAAATATTACCTATTGCTGGGAGAAATAGTTTGATTTCTGGTTTATCACCAGATGTCATTGGGATGATTAAGTTTGACCCGCTATGAAAATGTATTGTGTTAGTTCACTCCAGATTTATGGATGAATCTATTAATAATCCTTGGGCTAGTGTAAAATAATGTATTTAAGGGTCAAGTCAGGGTTATGTACATGCTTTTCACAATACATAAATAGGCAGGATGCAGTCGTACAGTCATGCTATAAATCTGCAGACGTGCAGAGCTGCACAGTGCACTGGAAAAGTTAGGCAGAGGTCAGACCAACTTTATGAGGAATCACACACACACATACACAAGGTATGAGATGGGAATGATTCATGCAGGTATTCAACGTTATTTACTTACTATCTGTGAGATTAAAATTGTTGCAACAGTGTTCAACTCAGAGCAAAGTGCATGGAAAATATTACCTATTGCTGGGAGAAATAGTTTGATTTCTGGTTTATCACCAGATGTCATTGGGATGATTAAGTTTGACCCGCTATGAAAATGTATTGTGTTAGTTCACTCCAGACTTATGGATGAATCTATTAATAATCCTTGGGCTAGTGTAAAATAATGTATTTAAGGGTCAAGTCAGGGTTATGTACATGCTTTTCACAATACATAAGCAGCTTTACAGATTGAATTACTCTATTTTGATATAGACCAATACAAGGTATTTTAGCTACTAGTGTACAACACACGATCGAATAACAAGGTATTGATTATATTTATATTAAAGTCACCAAATTAGATCAAAGATTTCGAGATAAAATTTTTGCGACGCTCCCTGTGAGATCAAAAAGACGAGACTGCGCCTTTAAATTGTCCGGCTGTTGTCATAGTAACCAGAGGTTCAGTGTGTTTTGCGACAGACCGTGTTCCGCGCCGCAGCACATCATCAGCAGATGAAAGCAGCATAAACGCTTGTGAGTTTCATTTACTTATTCCACATATAATCGCATTTAATGTATATATAATATGTAATATATGAAGCGTGTGGCGAGGGTGAGTGATAATGTGATCTGCGTGTTGAACAGCTTTATATGTGGCCTTGCGTTTATAGAATAACCATTACATGAAATATAGGCAGATTTCTGCATGTTTACAGAAAAATGTAAGTTCTTTTAACACTTCAACCGTCACAAAGCGTATTACTATGGATTTTGGACACAGTACCATTCTATTCTCTTAAGTACTGTGCTATAAATACATATATGATAATCATAATGTTTTTCTTGTAATACCGTGGTATTCTTGGAATACTATGGAAATACCATGGTTTATGAATATGGTATTCATTCTGTACCATGGTTTTGCCATCTGATAGCATCATTGGACCATGGCACTGCCATAATACTTTTTGTAAGGAGTTTTTCAGTGCATTCTGTCAGAATGCTATGAAATTAAACATTATGTTTATAGCACATTTAGCAGCACTGTTTATTTGTATTATTATTATTGAGTTTTGTAATGGCCAGTGGTCATACAAATATCTGGAGAGCAGGGTGTCTGACGACGATAGAACAGTTTAATGGCAGCAAATGAGATGTGTGCATCGATATTGACATAAAACAAAGTATTTGCAAAGTAATTGGATCTGATGAAGAGAAACTAATGAGAAATGAGCAGGGCACACCACATTCAGCAATGGGAAAACTTATAGAAATATAGCATTCCTTTAGCTCAAACAATAGAGGATGGCTCTAACAATGCCAATGTCATGGGTTCGATTCCCTGGGAATGCATGACCTGATAAAATGTCCAACTTGAATGCAAAGTAAGTTGCTTTGAATAAAAGCATCTGCCAAATGCATTAATGTAAATATCAACAACATTGAATAGAGCTAATACATCAGTTAATCTTAAATTACAATTATTTACTCATCATCATCTGTCTGCATGCTTTAAAAAATAAAATTCACTGCCTAATGCACAGGATCATTCAAGTAGAATATGTTGTCAACTTGGCCTATTAACCAATAAGAAACATGGCAAACAGTAACGTTCTAAACTTACCTTGTTGAAAAAAAGTAAGTGCGTTTGTATTTTCAAACCACATGGTAGAAGAACTGGTTGTGAAAATGCAAGTAAACATAACTGTATTCATATAAAATCAGAGAACATCAGTTTTTCCAGTGGAGACGAGTGGATTTAGTAAGGTCTCTGGAGCTGTCAAGTTAGTTCACTGTTTTACCATCCAGCAAATTATAAAAATATATTCTAGCTGAGCATGTGTTATCGCATATTGTGTGCATTATTTACATGCTTTTTAAATTTTATACTTCTATACAACCATAATTACTCATATTAGCCAAATATCATCCGATTGGTCAGCCTGGACGATATATTTGTCTATCACTAATTATTGCTATTATTTTTTTTTATTTTATTTTTTTTCTCCAGAGTTTTAGTGCTATGGAGATGCCCACTGGGTGAGCACCAATGCACTTAGTCATGGGAACATCATGTTTACATCCGTCTGCATTTTAGTTAGCTGCAGGTGATCCTGTTATGCAACATGCAGCCCTGGAGTTACCAGAAGAGTCCTGTTAGTGGGACTTCCTGAATCCAGGGGGTTTCCAAGCCCACCCATGCCTGTCATTCCCATCCCACGGAGGGTTCGCTCCTTCCATGGCCCTCACACTACCTGCATGCACTCCGCCTGTGGCCCTGCGCGCACCGCCCAACTCGTACGCACCAAATACAACAACTTCGACCTGTATCTGAAGTCTCGATGGATGTATAGTTTCATCCGATTCCTTCTCTATTTTGGCTGCAGCCTTTTTACATCCCTCCTCTGGGTGGCGCTGTCTGCACTCTTCTGCCTGCAGTACGTCACCGTGCGAATTTTCCTTCGCCTTCAGTATAAGCTGTCTGTCATTCTCCTGCTGCTGGGTCACCACCGGCTGGACTTCGGCATCCTCAATGATCTGTTTATATACAGCATGCATGTTACCATGTTTCTGATTGGAGGCCTGGGATGGTGTTTCATGGTCTTTGTAGATATGTGAAGTTCTGACTGGCTGAGTGATAACTGTGTTGAAGGACAAAAGTCGTATGCTTAATCAAATTGCCTTTGATTTGCTTTTTGAGCATGCAACTTTTACACATCATGACAGAACTGAGAACATGTGTGAAACACTCTTTAAAAGAGCTGAAATGCTTTTCCAGAGTTTGCATTTCATTCCAATGTAAGAAAAATGTTATGAGTGTGCATGTTTTTTTGTTTGTTTTGTTTTTAAGGCTTTATATTAATCAAATGTGTTGTGTGTCTTATTCTAACACTGTGCGTAGGGGAATATGATTTACTTTTTTTTAATGTCAGTAAACCAATGTCCCATATATTTTTAGTTTTAATGCGTGTTTTCTTTTGAAAAGGTGGTATTTTATCACGGTTTTCCTTCCTTCCATTCCCATGCAGAAATATCCTTCACTAATGGCCTCTTCCAGCTTACTTGCGGTGTTCAGACCATATTATTTGTATGGTGCCAATCAGAGCATGAGTCTGATGCCCCATGTTACATTAGTGTGGTGTTATTGGCGCCAGCCTGGCATGAAAGTAAAATGAGTGAGTACAATCTCCTATTGTTTGAGGATCAAACATCATATGCCTCGTACTTGGCCA
This sequence comes from Sinocyclocheilus rhinocerous, assembly GCF_001515625.1. Classification (NCBI taxonomy): domain Eukaryota; kingdom Metazoa; phylum Chordata; class Actinopteri; order Cypriniformes; family Cyprinidae; genus Sinocyclocheilus; species Sinocyclocheilus rhinocerous. The sequence goes on from NW_015634472.1 coordinate 113,095, forward strand.
AGCACACTCTTTTGTTCTGAAACTGAACGGACACAAGTGACATTTCAGACAAGCCATTGTACAACTCAACACAGAAGGGTCAGTGCCCTGATGAACACTGAACTGATGACAAATCTTCAGCTGCCGAATGACTGGAGTATCACCTATGTCAAATGGCGAACTCTCTTGGAGGGACACGTATCTACTAGTGCAGACATGCTCAGATGGTTGTTGTGGTGTAGCACAGTTCAGTAACATCTCAGGAACAGCATCGAAACACTATGAATAAAAATGGTGTAAATCTCACTGGTGTGTTCAATTATGATTTCTGTGTATAATAAATGTGTCCCAGACAATTGTGTCCTACTTTTGTTTCAAAGAGATGTACTTGGATATTCTGTGTTTTTGTCATTGACCAATATAGGTTTTTAGGGGCCGATATTGATATCGTGAGAACAATAAAACACAGATATATTTATACAGTGGGTATAGAAAAGAATCACCCCCCTTTAAAATAATCACATTTTGTTGCATTGCAGCCTGAAATGAAGACGGAGACAGTTTTTGTTTTATCCAGCTTTATTTACTCAGTGCAACATATAACATCAAAATGAAAGAAATGGCACCAACATGTCAGAACCCCCAAGTTGGAAAAAGGATCACCACCCCTTCCTAAAATGACTTGTAAATTCAATTAGATTCTCACTGGCACACAAAGCCATTTGACTTTCAACTGTGATCAGCTGTGGTCATTTTGATCAGCTCAGTATGAAAAGAGCTTTCCTGGAGCATTTCAGTCCTTGCTAGTGCAACTGAAGCAAACAATCAACTATGGGTGGCAAGGCACTGTCGAAAGATCTCCGGGATAAAGTTGTGGACAAGCACCAAGTCAGGAGATGGATACAAGAAAATGAAAAGGTTTTATCAATGCCTAGAAGCACAGTAAAGTCTATTATTAAGAATTGGAAGGTATTTGATACAACACATGCCCTCCCTGGATCAGGACGTCGCTCCAAACTGGATGAAAGAGCCGGAGGGAAGACCAGGAAACTGGTCAGAGAGGCGACCAAGAGGCCTACAGCAACTCTGAAGCAGTTGCAGGAATTTATGACAAAGAGTGGTCATTGTGTGCATGTGAAAACAATATCACAAATTCTCCACAAATGTGGCTTGTATGGGAGGATTGCAAGAAAAAAGCCACTCCTCAAGCAAGGCCACATGAAGTCACGACTGAGCTTTACCAAACACACCTTGAAGATTCTGAGGCAGATGAGACTAATTATTTGAATTATTTGGCCTCAACACCAAACGATATGTCTGGTGGAAATCCAATACAGCTCACCATCCAAATAACAGCATTCCTACAGTAAAGCATGGAGGTGGTAATATCCTGTTCTGGTGT
>NW_015634472.1:114508-116703 GCF_001515625.1 Sinocyclocheilus rhinocerous
CCAAAGCACACAGCAAAACTGAGCACACAGTGGTTGAAGGAGAAAAAGGTGAATGTCCTTGCATGGCCTCGTCAGAGCCCAGACTTAAACCCCACTGAAAAAGTGTGGAATGATTTGAAGACTGCAGTCCACAAACGCTCACCATCAAATTGAACTGAACTGAAGTTGAGCAGTTCTGCAAAGAAGAGCGGGCAAATATTGCAAACTCTAGATGTGCAAAGTAAAGACACATCCCAAATCCCAACAACAGACGAAAGGCTGTAATTAAAGCAAAAGGTGGTTCAACAGAATACTGACACAAAAGGGGGTGATCCTTTTTTCCAAGTGATTCTGTTTTTTTATTTTTCTGACATGTTGGTGTTATATTTTTCACTTGGATGTTATAAGTTGCACGGAGTAAATACAGCTGGATAAAACAAAAACGGTCTCCGGCTTCATTTCAGGCTGCAAAGCAACAAAATGTGATTATTTTAAAGTAGAGTGATTATTTTCTATACCCACTGTATATAAAAATAGCAAAAGCAATGAACGCAATTTAAAAAAATACTTATTTACGTAATATTGGTGTGAAATCCACAAAATAATAATAATAATAAACTGTGCTGATTTATGACCATAACACACTCTTAGGAGTGTTAGGTGTCCAAAGGCCCTCTTGTGTGCAAAACTACTCTCTTACGCTAAAAATTCAGGATTTGTCATTACTAGTTCAAAACCATCACTTTAGAATTAGCAATGGATTAGGCTGTTCCTGAGAAGTTACTAGAGTGACAAGCAGGCAGCATAACAAAATATTACTTCTATACAAAAGTTCAATAATCAAAAAGTTATACTGAGTAACTTTTTAGACACAATATTGCCAGTCACTTTCTCTATTTTTGCTTTGTAATATATATATATATATATATATACAGTGTTATATAGAGTTTTTCCTCAAGGCGTGTTTAACACATTTCATACACAGTCCTTCTACCCTCATACAAACTACACATGTTACTCTCCTGCAGTCTTCCATACACACTGGAAACATATGATCATAATAGTAGAATAACTTGATTACTCTCCTGCAGGCCTCCTTAAATACAGGAAACACGTGATCATAATAGTAGATTACAAACATGGCTATATTTGCATTGATTATACTTGATTAATTAATATTTTGATTAATACAAATCTTCTACTGTACATATCCCCCTTTGAGACTTACTAAGTCTCACCTTCACTTGTCTTAACCCAGAGTGCAGTTTCATATTTCAGTCTCATCAGTTATCACTACCTAGTGACTAAGTAAGTTCACACAGTTTTATTACCAATGACCAGATTATGCACTTTGGCGGAGTAGCAGGACCAAACTCTCCCCCCACACTTGACTTGGAGGCCGTAATAGATCCTGTCTCCCTAACCCTTTCATTTAAAATAAAACATTTAAAATGTTATAAGCATGAGCATGCAGTTGGTTCAGTGCTTGCTTGTGGTTGTCACAGTTATGTATACGACACAAATAAAAGCAAAACATAAAAATGGGTAACATTACAAAAATAGCATAGTTGATCTTCAGCCCAGATACTTTGCGCATCATAGAGGGCCACCCGTGGGCAGAGGTTAGGCTAGCACTTACACACAGGCAAATAATAGGGGCAGTTGTGACCTAATGGTGTGGTGCGGCTTCTGTCGCTTCTGTGAGAAATCACTCTCGAAGTCTTGAGGTTTTGATGCCAGAAGATAGACTTTATTATCAGAGACGATGAAGCCGAGAAACTCTGCAGAGAATCTGTCGAGTCTGTGTCTGCACACTCTTTATATAGAGTTTTTCCTCAAGGCGTGTTTAACACATTTCATACACAGTCCTTCTACCCTCATACAAACTACACATGTTACTCTCCTGCAGTCTTCCATACACACTGGAAACATATGATCATAATAGTAGAATAACTTGATTACTCTCCTGCAGGCCTCCTTAATTGTTACCAAATTCTGTGTTTTAGCATGTCTAATTATTTGAATGCATAAAATAATTTAATTTATTCATTTTTTTTCTTAAAGTAGCCTTATGATTTTTTTTTCCCTCAGAAATTCTGTGTTGTGTATTTACATTTTTCTGGTTATCATATGAAGGCATAAAACATTAATTTAATTTATCATTTATCTTTTAATTATTGAAAATTAAGCAAACAAGATTTTTTTGGCAAACAAAG
>NW_015634472.1:116726-128601 GCF_001515625.1 Sinocyclocheilus rhinocerous
AAGGGGATTTACTATTAAAATTAAAACATGGAAATGTTTTGTGTGATTATTCCTTAAAAAATTATGTTTGTTTCATTTTAATATTAGTAGTAGTAGTAGTAGTAGTAGGTTATATACATTCTACTGAAAAATAGTTATAGGCACAATGTCTTCCAATCAAACCGGACTTTTATTTTGACGGGTTGCCGTGAATACCTTTACAGTTCTGTGTATGAGATATGATGCTAGTTTTACTCAAATCAAACCCTAAAATGCTTATGAAGTGACTCTAGAGCAGTTCTGGAGATGTTGTTCATGTGTTTACGTCCTCATTTAGTGAGACGGCAGACGCTGAAATCAACGCGAGTGTCACGCGCGCTTCAGAATGTGTGTAGTAAATGAAACCGCGCGTCTGCGCCATTCATTAACAGAGACAGGCAGAACATGCAGGATTCATATTTAAATCGACTTTTGCGGCTTAATGTTTACAGATACTAGTCCATATCGTGATTTGATTTAAGTGTAATGATCTACTTTTGATTAATTCATTCAAAATTGGACAAATTCCGTGACATTCCGCGTTAAACTGTGAATTCTGTTTTTATGACTTATGAACGAGCCAGTGTAATGCAAATATATCTGAAAGGTCTGCGAGAGGATATCGTCACGTGCCACGAGATCTCGTCACACCCCTAGTAATGACAAGCTGACTGTGCCTTATCCTGCTTATTACACAGACATTACACATTATCCTGCTTATTACACTTTAAAAAAACATGGATATGAAATATTGATTTGAGAATAAAATATTACTTTATGTGAGAAAATAGAGATTGTGGAGTGATATGAAACATTATACTAGCAAATCTATGTTAAGAGTAAATTGGTTGGACAACAGTCAGGACTGCTAACGGGTTGAATACTTGGACACATTTACAAGGATGACATGGTTCACACCATTGTGTTTAGCATCATGTGAAATACTTGATTCTAAATGGTCAATGACAGCATTCAGTTCTCAAATATTTCAGAATAATAACTGCTATCCGGAGCTAAACTGTATAACTGTCCGCTCATTACCTGGTTTTCTACATGCAGTAGCTGTGTTTTGTCTGTCTGGGGCTTTTCACATCCCCGGGTTATTGTTGTTCTAAGCCCCACTTTTAACCCTGAGTAAAGGTATGTTTCACACTTATAATTTAGAAGCAGAGTTGGCACCACTTTTTACCCTAGGTTATGAAACCCTTTCCTGTGATGGAAAACAGGTAAATTGGAGTGAAGAAGAGACTGTTTTATTCTACCTTTATATTCCACCGAAAAGTCCATTCAGGAAAAACTTGATAGTACAGTCTGCAATAACATGAGGATGCGCAATGCTAAGCACCAGGTTGCATGTTGCGTTTGTCCAGTCAATGACACTGATACTGCAAATATGCAAATAAAAATGTTAAAAACGTCAGTTTGTGAGTGTGTTTGTGTTGTTAACCCCTGGTAATATATGAGCAGTGTGAAACGTGAAGGAAATAACCCAGGATTCCATTGACCCATGGTTTAGAATGACCCAGGGTAAACTATTTCAAGTGTGAAAAGCCTTTCTGTTTCGCACTGAATATCTCATGTACATTTATTTTTGTATTTGTTAAGTGGCCATATTAAAAGGCCTAAATACATTCCTACAAGGTGATCTACTTTGGTGATAATCACCCAGTCTGATATTATTTTGCAATAATACCTGACTGCCTGCACATATACTTGAACATAGTTAAGTTTGAGGAATAAATGTTTAACCGGCTTGCCATACTTGTTCATTAGATATGAACTGTACGGGACGGTCCGACTGTGTCTTTAAAAACTCCTGAAAGCGTTCGAGAATGATGTCAGACTGAACGCGAAATCACTTCCTGAACTGAGAGAGAGAAAGAGAGAGAAAGAGAGAGAGAGGGCGACTCAGACAGAGGCAAATGGGGAGAGCTCTGGCGTTGTAGGGAGAGAGCAGCGGAGGTGAGGAGGGTCTGGCTGAACGCGGACCCCGCTGGAAACTTCACATCCACAGAAATACGCCGCTACAGAGAGTCGGGCTCTTATATGGAGGAGAGACTCGCCGGGTAAATATATGACACGCATCATGTTTGAGTCTTGATGGTAGGACTGCATGACGCATATGGGGCCATATTTTATTTCCTACTTCATACATTTCTATGATTCAGAGTCACTGATGGAGATCAGATTTCAGTGCGGCGGGTACTGAAACTTGGGTTCGTTTTGACCTCGTGAACATTATTAATGCCTTAAATTCAAGTCATTTGTTTTGGCTAATGAAAGTTGTTTAAAAATAAAAGTGGCAGTGAAGGAATGTAGGTGAATTCGGTTATATGTGTTTTTGCGAGCAGAATGTGAGAACGCTCGCTCGTTTCAGTTTTTTTCTTCTTTTTTAGCGTTTTAATGCAGAATTATGATGATGATGATGATGTTGATTGTGCAGACTGCAGACCATCACAAACACTGTTACAACTTACTTTTGCAAAACTGCCTAAGGCCTGTCAAGTACTGTTTTTGGACATGCCACCATATGGAAGGCTACTACCAACATTGGTACCAAGGTATGACGTTTATCTGAAAATGGTAGCATCGTATCACATGTTTTTGGGCTGTGATATTCTTTGAAGAACCTTGGAGTATTTGAATACAGAAAACAAATATTATGTAGAAAGATCAATGTTTTTTTTTTCTTATACAGATTGAAGTCACACAGCTGTAATTACATTTTATTTTATTTGCTTTATTCCGTGACCACATATGCTGAAAATATCCAGTTGCAACTTTTTTGTTAATAAATGAAGTCCATTGTAGCAGTTGATTTGTTCATTGAAACCGGATGTCATTTTTAACTCTGAAACCACATGAACAGAGACACGGCCGCACACACTCAGTGAGATCTCAAACTAACGGTTTGAGTTTGATTTGCAGTTCATAGTGTGTTCAGACAGGTCTGGGGCTGATCTTTAGTTTCGGTTGAGTGAGTGTTTGTTGCTTTAAGATTATTCAGACGATGACTAAATTGGAGAAAGGAAGTTTGGTCAGAGGAGAGAGTGTATAGCCACATGGAGTGTGTGTGTGTGTGTGTGTGTGTGTGTGTGTGTGAGTGTGTGACTGTTGCGTGCTGCTGTCTGGTTTCCAAGACATGTGACTGTGCACAATGCCTCCTTTCCTATGCAACTAACATGTGCTCCATGGCATTTCCTGCATACGATCTCACTCTCTCCATCTAGATGATATCTAACAAATATTTTATGTGTGCACAGTAAGTCGTTTTAACAGAATAGTGTGCTCTTAGTGTCATATTCCTTACCAAAAGAAAGCCTTGCTGCATTACCAAATGTCTGCTTTTCTGGGTTCCTCCTCAGGACGAGCATGTGAAGAGATTTTCAGGTAGTTTTTGGACTATGGTGGTGTATTTCCAGGCCCGGAGAGCCACATGGCTTCTTTTCACAGCTACACACTGCTGTAAAATCCACACCAGCTGTTACTGCAGATGAGCTGAATATGAATACATCACTGTTTTGATGCACATATGGGTTTTTTTGGTGGCTGAGTCCTAAGAGTGTGCTTACAGACTTGCAAACAGTGATTTATAGTTACTCAAAATATCTATCAAAATGTTTATTAGTTGCAGGCCCACATGGCATTGACAGTTTTGGTTTGTAAATGTCTCTTGAATAGCTATGGTTTTTTCTCTATTCACTAAACAAACTGTGGTCACACATCCTTGCTCGGAGTGAACCTGTATTTAATATTGTGTTGTCTTTGACCTTCTGTATTTTTGTTGATGGTTTTTGAAGATGAGGGTGTATCACGCAACCTGTCCATGTTGGAAGAAGTGTTATTTTAGCAGAATTTAAATACTTATTATAGTTTTGCTTAATAATTTGAATTTGTTTTTATTTTTCATTTTCATTTTAGTTAAAAGTTTTAGTAATTTTGCTGTGTGCTTTGTAATTTTTGTATATTATTGTTTATTTTTAAACATGTCTATGCAGTTGTATTAATTTTTATTTCAGTTTTAGTTTTTTTGGTACATCACGTTAAAGTAAATGAAATGAGATATGAGATATTTATAAAAATTGTTGTTTTAGTTAAAAAATATTTTTTTGTAGTTTTATTTAACTACAGTAACCATGGTTTGTCCAATCTGACAAGCTTCTATAAACAGAAAATGAATTTACTTCCCGAGTTTGGACACACAGCCTTTGACATCAACAATTAAAGATAGGGTAGTGTTTTTTCCTGACTTTTACAAGTCCATTTATTTTGCCATCCTAGCTATGCATGGCTGAATGTTTAGTTGCATTTTAAGATTTGCAATTATTATTGTTTTGTCTGTCATTGTTGGGTCACGACAGCTCATTGGCCAGTTTGACTGTATTCTGAAGCAATATCGTCATCTGTGCCATGTTTCTCGGGCTCAATGCATGCCTTTAAGAGCGCTGTCTTTGGTTTGGCCAGCTGCCACATCCCTGATGACGCGCAGCAGCTGTATTTTTGCACTGTGTCCTGAGTTGCCTTCCCGAGGCCTCGCTCTACCAAACATTCCACATGGGGCTGAAGAGCCAACCGGGGTTTGTTGGGTTTGCCTGAAGTGCTCTCTGGGCCGAACCCTGACGGCCCCCTTTCACTGAGAGCCTTATCTGAATACAATGAGCACGCTCTGTACATCAGTAATTAGATCTCGGGCCCAGAGACTCTCGAGATGTGCTGTGATGAATCTGTCGTTCTGTATGATGTGCGCGCTACACCATCGGTCACATGCACTTCATGGACCTTTTGTTTATTGAGAACAGACTTAAAATCTTAAGAGTATTTCGCACTGATTCACTGCAAACTGATAAAGGCATTCTGGCACAACTGTGTGCCGTTTGTGCTAGAAAATATCAAGAATTTTGTATTTATTTATCATTAGCTTACTGCTAAACGAGAGAGCAGTGCTCCACAAATGGGGATTTTTAGTGGCCAATTCCTAAAACTATTATTTTATTTATAATTATTATTTCATTGTTAAACTATTCATCCCAAATAATAAAACAAAACTTATTTCAACCCACAGTATGATTGGTATTACAATATTATTTTAAAGGGGTCATATGATGCGATTAAAATTTTTCCTTTCTCTTTGGAGTGTTACAAGCTCTTGGTGCATAAAGAAGATCTGTAAAGTTGCAAAGACTAAAGTCTCAAATCCAAAGAGATATTCTTTATAAAAGTTAAGAGTCAGCCACACCTACCTAAAACGGCTCATTCTAACACGCCCCCACATACCTACGTCACTATCTGGGAAGATTTGCATAACGCCGCCCAAATGTCAGGGTTGTTATGGTTAACTAAAACTTAAAGAAAAAGAAATTGGTTACTTCAAACAAAATAAATGTTAACTGAAGTAATATAACATATATAGAAAAAATATTTAAAATAGTTGCCAAAAGCAGCATTTCTCATTTTCATTTAGTTTAACTTGATGTAATAAAATAGCTAAAACTAAAACTGAAATAAAAATGAATAAAACTATATAGACATATTTAAACATAAATGATAACTAATAAAAATGACAAAAACAACAAAATTGCTGAAACTTTAACTAAAATTAAAATTAAAACAAATTCAAATCATTAAACAAAACTATAATAGCCTAATCTCAATAATCTCATACGTAAATACATACATACATACTTTTATTTATTTATTTAATTCATTCATTCATTCATTTATTTATTTATTTTAATAACCCCTGACAAAAAATTTTTTTCTACCAACCGTGTAATTGTCAAAATGTTGCTGGGTTTAAGATCGATGCAAAACTGAACCTCAGCTCTCAAAAATCATTGCACCACACTGCGTTATTTACAGTCAGTTTTCTTGCGCTCTGTGCCAAGAACAATATTTTTTCTGTAAAAAAAAATAAAAATAACAGAAATATGTTTTTCCCATAACGGAGTTGAACTGTTGAGCTTGATGAGGCCAATATGAGTGAAGTGCTGATGAAGACCCCAAAAAAGTAATTACTCTTTCAAAACATGTTTTGTTCCAGCCCTGTTACATTCAGAGTGTTTCGGGGTTGAATGTTACAAGGTCGAATATCGGTGCAAAAGCAGTTTATATAGGACATATCACAGAGAGTTCTTTGAATCCAGGGTTGGGGTTCATCTCTCATGTAGCCCACATTGTTTACAGTGAGTAAACTCCGAGTTGGCATGTATTAATAGTAACTATGCACCTGACCTGTCGCTGTTTCTTTGATGCCAGTGAGATGCTGGACTTCAGATCCCGTCTACATTCAGGTCTCCTATCAAATCAAATCAAAAGCAGTTGCTTCATATAGTCACTGTATGAACCTATTCAGTCAGATATTGGAATGAATGTGGCTGGGAATGACCCTTTTAATCATTGTGTTGTGTAAACAGTGTCGTATCAGTGTCTTCATGGAAAATTGTTCATGCTTAATTGTATTTCTGTGTACTTTTGTAAGAGGGAAAATATGGGATGAAAGAGATGCAGCGACAGTGCAGCGATAAGAGCAATAAGCGCTCTTTTATGGACATATTAAACCAACAATATGCAATGAGCGCTGCACGCAGACTCTGAATGTATGATTTACTGTCAAACTCGGGCTGGAGGTTTGATAGTTTGTTAAAATAAACAGCTTTTTCTGTCTCTCCCTCCCCCTCTGTGTCTTTGTGATTTCTGGTAAGTGACATGGCTGGCCTTTGGCATAACGCCTGGCATGATCACATGGTATGGATGTCACGCCAGTTTATGTGTGTGTGTGTGTGTGTGTGAGTGAGTCTGTGAATAATTCCACATGAATGACTGTGTGTATCTTGAATAATTCCAGCAGGGCAGAGCTCACTGGGACTGTAAACACCTCAAAGCTCTGATGATTTTCCACTTCAGCCGTCCTGTGTCGTGTTGTTCAGGACTCTTTAAGCTGCTTTTATCAGTTCTAATGGCTGCCCGGGTCTTGCTCACAGGTATCTTGGCAAGTATGTGTTTCTGTATTTGATACACATGTTAAAACACGCACATGCTATGCAGGTAGAGCCACCAGTTGCCTCAACAAGCATGCGAATGATTGTTCTCGTAATTTTTTATTTTTTTTGCAAATGATTTCTTTCATCATAGTTGATGTGAATGAGTCTCACAATGTAATACAAAAGTGACTTTTTATTAGTGTTTGCTAAGCAAATTAACTTGGGCTGTCAATTTAACATGTTAATTGCATGTTAAAACGATTAAAGGTGGGGTAAGTGATTTCTGGTAGCCAATGTTGATATTTCAGATCACCAAAGCAAACACTCCCCTACCTCAAAAGGGTCTCGCCCCACACATACGTACGCAACCCAGACAACGATTATGGTGGAATCTGCTGTATTAAACATATTATCTTACTTTTCGGAAACACTTTGGGAGCTGACGCTTGAAACAGACGCTCCAGGCTTATAGGGTGTGGAAATTAATGTGTCTTTATCATAGCTGAAGGGAACGACAATATGATTGCAGATGAACAAACAAGCGTACATGACACACGAGCATATTCAAGCAAAAGCCAGCATATATTAGTTCTGTGAAACAAAGCAAAACCCCCTTACTGCTGATTGGCTTTTGTTTGTTTTGGTACTCGGCCCGACTCAATTTTCTAAAGCGTTTTTGAAAAAATACATACCCCACCTTTAAGGCATTTAACGCCCAAACCTGTGTGTCATCTTGCATTGATGAACATGATGCAGGACGATGACTGAGATGAGATATTGAAATAAAATATTGATTTTTATATGACAGTTTAATAAACAAGAAGTTAATATTGTGTTACATTTTAGACACAGTGTTGTCAATATTGTCTTTTTTCTTAATTTCATAAACAACAGTTCATTTTTGAATGAATCAGCCGTTTGAACGAATCGGTTGAATGAATGATTCAATGACTCACTCATTAAGATAGTGACTTTCTGCCACCTACTGGCACTTTTAGTTCATATTTAGAGTATCATTTCATGTTTTTTTATTATTTCATATTTCCATATTATTTTTTAAACCCATTAATGGATGTTTAAAACCTATTCATCTCATAGCATTATTTATGCAATTCTAACCGCAGTGTAAAAATATACCTAAATGCCACTTGTAAAAAAAAAAAAAAAGTGACATGACGTACAGCCAAGTATGGTGTCCCATACTCGGAATTTGTACTCTGCATTTAACCCATCTAAGTGCGTGTGCAAACACACACACACATACACACACACTGTGAACACACACCTTGGGGTTTCGGTGCCTTGCTCAAGGCCGTCACCTCAGTCGTGGTATTGAAGGTGGAAGAGAGCGCTGGTCATTCACTCCCCCCACCTACAATCCCTGCCGGTACCGATACTCAAACCCGTGACCTTTGCATTACAAGTCCAACTCTCTAACCATTAGGTCACGACTGCCCCCATGGACACTAGGTCTCCTTGTCAGGAAATCGGACCCTGGTCTTCTGTGTGACAGGCTGACATACTGTCCACTAACACTAACGAGGAGTTAAAAACAATGTTACGCCATATTGTAGCTTTGTAGCTTATGTATTTTATATTAATCAATATATTTTTTCCTTTTTTTTGTAATGTATATTCAGTGCTTTTCTCGTTTAACACAATATTGACTTTTTAAATGAACTTTTAGGGGCAATTTCGCAGCCAAAACTGATGTGTGATTAATTTGCATTTAATTTGATTTATTAATATGCACATCATGTAATTAATTATATTAAAAAATTTGAATCACTTGACAGCTCTAAAATTAACATATTAGTGCTCATAGTGGGGTGATCAAACACTAATATTAAGTATTAACATTATAAATGATTGTGAGTGTTGTTGAGGAGAGTGTGCTGCTACTTTAGTGATCAAACGCACCATTTGAACCATAAAACAGGTGGAAAAATCCCACAGACGCACACTGAAGGACGAACTCAAGCCAAATCTCTCTTTTCATGCCAGGCAGCAGGAAAACACCTCTTGCATGGTGGTGGTGGTGAGTTTTGCACAGGCAAACACCACTGATATTTTCTTACAATTAATAGTCCTAAATCTCTTCACAAGAATCAAAAGTGTAATTCTTCTGTTTTTACCTTTTCTATATTATTATCAAGTGTTATCAAGCACACCTGTGGTGTATGAGCTCTCATGTGCCATGATCCAGATCTTTGGTTGAGCTCCAGCAGAATGTCTGGAAAAATCTCAGGGAACAGTTTTATCTTCATCTGCACTGCTCCCATGATCCAGCGCAAACCCACTGTGGCGTTCCTTAACTCGGCTCTTGTTAATGTTTTTATGAACTGATAATAATCAATAACAAAGTTACATGATGGGAATTTCTAAAAACCATAAATCTCAGTTCACTGTCGCAATCTGTTAGAGCTGAATTTGCTTAATTATTATAAATGGTCAACTGTAGTGTGTGGATGTGCAACTTCAGACAAACTCCTCAGTCGAGATGAAACGCTGAGAATTGTGCTTGGCTGATTTTGTAGATGGTTAACCCATATTCTCAACTTTTAGCCTCTTTAGTGTTTATATGTGAGGTTTAGCTACAGTGCCATCTGTTTGCTCGTTTCTAGTCAAAGCAGATCAGATTTTTCTCTTGCCCTGAAAGCATGTTGATTTATTATAATTTAAATTTCAGTACAGTGCAATTGATGAGAACTTGGAGGCTGTTTCAGCTGCAAACCATTAACTGTTTATGTGAAGACTGTACTGAAGAAGACTCAATTTAAACCATTTAACAAGTGTGATTTTTAGTCAAGGATCACAGATCCATCCTGGATTTAACAGTTTTCAATCACGATGTTTATAGATTGGCTGGTTAGTTTTATTACAGGTAATAATGTTGCAAATAATGTTCAGTATCTTGCACAGACTGATCGTTTCGCTTATTAGGACCTCAATACATCACCATGGGTATTAATATTGTCTTGTATATGATTTTTTTGATAATTTTATAAATCACCAGTAAGGATGCCACAATTCCGTTTGGTACGACATTCACGGTTCAATACACGCTTGTGAATTGTGTTTTTTCAGTTTTGCGTTTAAATTATTTCTGTGCGTTTTATTTCTCTCCCAATAGGCCTTTATCACAGTCCACGTTTCATCACATCCGGCTCCGATTAGTAGCATAAAGGAATAGGGGTGCTCCGATCAGGATTTTTGAGGCCGATCGCCGATCACAGAAAGCAGTATCTGCCGATACCAATCACCGATACCGATCTTTTTAACGCCTTCTTTTTATCATGTAGAATTATTTATAGTGATACTCCAATCAGGATTTTTAGACATTTACCCAGGGCCTTAATTTAATTTTTGAAAATGGGGGGAATTCCCCTCTCCGTTTGCAGTGTGCATGATGTAGTCCATGTGTGGTACAAGAAGCACCACGGACTGTGCTTTCACACAGGAATCTGCTTCTGATCCGTGGCTGTTTACCACAAACACAACATTTATCCATTATTTTGATTTCAAATCCAAACATTGTTACTGAATATGCTTTTTCAGCATTGTGATTCTTTTTTACACAGTACAGTAATACAATCTATTAAGTGCACGAGTGCATCTATTATTGCTTATCTAGAAGTGCTCTTTTCCTTTAAACCTAGCTAAAAAGTCATATGTGTTGACTGTGAAACACAGTAGATTTCCATTATGTGCATTTATGGTGTAATTACTAAATTTTCGTGTCAATCCAAGTTCATATTTACCGCAAACAATGCACTGTCACTTTAATTCAGCGCGTGCAGCGCAGCAATAGACTCGGTGCGGAAACGATCTCTGCACTGCTGCAGACGCACCGCTACTGGAACGCACTGCCGGACCGCAACCGTGTGCAGTGTAAACGCTTTATAAAGCAGGTTTATATCTGGGAGCGTGCGTCCGGTTTTGTGCGAGAGCAAAGGAAATCCACGTGCGAGCGGGGAGATTCACGCTCGCACATTATATTAATCTACCTTCGCGCTACAACAATGCACTCTCGACATTTGTCATTAAAATAACGCCATATTTAATCCGTTAACATGAGTGCGGAAAAAAATACGCACTGCAAGCGGAGTATGTGTGAACCTGGCGTTATGTGTGTGCGCTGCGAGTGTGCATGCCATGAGCGCACAGTCTCCAGCAGAGCGCGTGAGTGCTGAATGGTTAAACACAAGAATTAAAAAGAAATACAATTTATAAACTTTTAATGGCGATCCGACACTGCCCAGGTTGTGCTAAAGTGATAATTCCTGTGTCAACTGTGCAGCGTGCAGCTCGCTTATAGTGCAGACATGATGTGATTTGAAGCAATTTGCGCATTTTGAGAGAGAAAGAGAGCGCACGTGGTGATTAGATTCACTCACGCTGTTTGTGAAATTAAGTCTCACATAAGGTTTTCAAATTACTTTATAAGTTATTTAATTAAGAAATATGAATTGTACCTCACCTTCAGCATTATAATTATTGTACCCGCGCCGGACGGAGACGGTGCCGCTGCATGTCGTGCCAAATCTCTCACAGCAGGCGCGTCATCAGCTTGAGATCGGTTTTTTGAGATCGGCCTTTTTAGAGACAGCCGATCAATCATCCCAAAGCGATTATCGGCCAATACCGATAGCGATCGGGAGCCGATCAATCGGAGCACCCCTATAAAGGAATTTCCACCTGCATTATTGTCAATGTACGGACGCCAGTTGAAGTCCCACATATACGTACGCAACCCAGGCAACGATTAGTTCTGTGAAACAAAGCAAAACCAATGTTACACCGTGTCTACGGACGTGAGCGGCGCGGCGCCACAAATCCCCGACAGAAACCTGCTGCCTGGTTCTATTTATGACCTG
>NW_015634472.1:128681-139050 GCF_001515625.1 Sinocyclocheilus rhinocerous
TCTAGTGTAGGCAGACTTTAGCTGTTGTAGGCACGGTGTTACTCACCTATTGAGAAGAAACAAAGCAACCTCGGGGTCCGATCGCAGGCCTCCGCTCCTTGAGTTCTCTCCAGCGCTGGAAAGCTGATCCGATATTTACACGGGTCCTACTTCTTGCCTTATCGTTCCGCAGACGTTTTCCTCTTTTGTTTTTTATCCGCCATCTCTATCTTTCTGTCGCTCGGCTCGGCTAATGTCCGTCCCATGCACTGAACACGCTCTCCTCCACATCACGAGTAGACACGCCCCTTATTGCTGATTGGCTACAAGTTTGTTTTGCGATTCGGCCCGAATCAGTTTTCTAAAGTGTTTTAGAAAAATCACTTACTCTGCCTTTAAGATTACATACAAAACAACATAAAACTGATTATGTAAGCACTCAAATCTTAAATAACAACACTGATACACTTCCAAATTATATTTGTGTATATATATCACATTTCTTGTCAGACTTCCACAAATCTGAATGCATTATTTGTAAATTGACTGTTAAGATATACATTTTGCACCATTTATCATTTTATAATACCACTGTATAGCCACTACATGCCTGTAGCTTATAGCCCTATATAAAATACAGGTTTGTGCAATCCCTAGTTGCTAAGAAATTGTCATCACACACAAATTAATTTTATTACATTTG
Source organism: Sinocyclocheilus rhinocerous (assembly GCF_001515625.1). Lineage (NCBI taxonomy): Eukaryota > Metazoa > Chordata > Actinopteri > Cypriniformes > Cyprinidae > Sinocyclocheilus > Sinocyclocheilus rhinocerous. Next base: position 129,364 of record NW_015634472.1, read on the forward strand.
GATTTGGATACATGTTTAGATATGATCAATGGCTACTTTTTGTCTTTATCTGTTTTAGTTTAGTTGTTTTGTTGTTTGAAGCGTTGATTTATAGTGTCAGTTTTTGCATTATTATTTCAGTCAAACCTATAAAATCAGTCACATACTTATTCCCTCATTACTCATTGGCGCGTGAACTTCACCTTTAAATAACGCAACGCTCTGCCCTCTATGTGTATACGCTGCTCCCATTCAACAGAATCAAGCCACCACCGCACTGCCGTCTGTTGGACTGCAGAAAGATACTAACTTTTCAATCTGCTACATTACTGACTACACTTTTCTCTCACTTCCGCTGACTGTCATACACTGAAGCAGTTCCGGCGGATGACGTAAGACGCACGGCGTTGCGTGATTAGTGACGAATGCGGAGAGAGAACAAAACAAAATGCCGGTCACGAATTAGAAGTACAGACCGAAGATTTGCAAAGAAAAATGTCGGAGGATTTCGATATAAACCAAGAGGAGACTGGTTTTCCTTTGCTAAAGTAAGGAAACTTTGCTTCCTTTGCTCCTATTAAACAAACTCGCGAGACTAGCATATCTGCGCATACGTCATACGCCTTCCACCGGAACGGATCCGCGTATGATAGATAACGGAAGTGAGAGAAAAGTGTTTATTACGTTTGAACTATGGATATTTTTCTTGCAAAAACTCATGGATTCGCTACAGGGGGCCTTTATTCATCCCCCGGAGCCGTCTGCGGCACGTTTTATTATGAATGCGCAAGCTTTATTTGACGACTTGTGGACTGTTCAACTGCAACACCCGCTGAGTGCCATTAAACAGCTTGAAAGATCAAAGACAATAATATAACTCCGACTGGATTCGTCTGAAAGAAGAAAGTCATATACACCTAGGATGCTTCGAGGGTACGTAAAACACAAGCTAATTTTCATTTTTGGGTGAACTAACCCTTTAAATTTGATACAACTAAACTTAAGACTTTTTTAGGACCCATCAACTTTGCTCATTTTTGAGAATGCCATTGTTTTTCACTTAATGAAAGTTTCAGCTGTCTGCCCGCTGCTCTCTGCTTTCTTCACTGCAGGCACGTCTAACAGTCTGACCGTAGCAACAGCTAACTGTAGTAGGAACCCGAGGCGCCATAGGACACAAACAGCTCTACTGAGCTTACCTTGATGTGCTTGATATAAATTTCATTTTGTTAGAAAATAGCATCTGGCATTTATTTATTTCCTTATGTCAAAAGGCTTCATGGTCCTGATGGACACATCTCGTGGTCCGGATACGGATCGGAGTCTGCCAGTTGGCGACCCCTGACCTAGATGATGCCTCATAAGCAGATCTAATGTAATGCAGCAATCAACACTTTTCAATTTCACTCTAATCGCAACAGTCGTAATTGGTGGCATTTTTGCCCCAAACTCCTTTTAATTTACTGCTTCTGGTCTACAGTACAGCTCAGACTGTATTAACTGATGAAACTGCTCTTTGCATGATGCTTCATGCATCACAACAGACACTGTGAGATGCAGTTACAGCAGCCGTTTGAGCTGTTGCTCACTGACTCATATATGTAGTTATCATGCTTTCACTAAGCACACTGGCAGCTGCACTCATCTGATCATCTGATCACTGTGTGTAGAATACAGTATAGATGGGTCATCCTAAATCATGATTGTCTTATTTTGTGTGGTTTGACATGCTGACACAGTGAAGTATAATTGAAACAGTGAAGAGTGTTCAGTATAATGATGAGATCAAATCATCACTGCACTGATGCTTACTGGTCAGACGTGTTTCTGTCTTCACTGCAGCCGGATCATCACTGACTAACATTTATAACTGGAATGCTTCAGTGGAGACTCATCTCTTTTCTGCTGGTTATTGTTTTACAGTCATACATGACTAACATGAAATAGCCTGCCTTATTTCTGTGGTATTAACAGTTTTTTCATGCAGTTCGGCTGAGGAAATGAGTGAATTGTTAACAATTAATCCGGTCATGTGATTTGAATTGCTGCCCCCGAGGTTTCTCAAAATTGACCTATGACCTGTGCTGTATGTATTTGAAAGTGCCATGAACAAATGGAGTTTATGGAACATTTGCTGTTATGAAAATATTCATCTACAATCATGTGATCGCTCAGTCTAGAGCAGGAAACGGACATATAACTCATTTACATTATGCCAGACTCAGTCTTTGCATTTATATTTATCATCTGGACTATTTCTTTACTGAAATCTAAAACCCCACAGTTCCAGCTCACACAGTATTGATGGGTCTTTAGCTTGAATGACAGCAGCAGATCTGAAGACACTGTGAATAATGCATATTGCACACAACAGTGGCTAGTGCTGCTTGATATCACTCGCTTTTCTGACTTTACACAAATAGTCATCCTGGAAATAACCTACATAATATTCACACAGTTGCGTTTGAGGAAGAGTTAGACACTGGGCCTAGTTTTGTTTTGAGACATTTAGCAGCAGGTAAACTCGACAAGCAGAACTGTACATTCAACTTTGTTTTCAGAAGTAGTCAGTGCTTCTTAATTTTACATGGAGAGACGTTTTAATTATGAATTCTACACTCATTTCTTTGGTGTTTTCTGTACAGCTCTATTTTTAAGAAATCACTATCGATTTCAGATTTACCCTAAATGACACACAGACTTGTCCACCACAGTTTCAAGGTATTATGCCTGCTTCTCATTTATTTTTCAGTCGTTTGTTGTGAATGGCTCCCTTTGCTGTAGAAAGCAAAAACTGCTGAGGGATGAATGATAATAGCGCCGTCCAGTACGTATGTTCACCAAATTGCTAAATAAAGCTGACTCCAAATTAGGTCAGATTATCGTGGCCAAAAGAATTAATGATAATGATATTATCTAGCGATGTTTTATCTAGTGAAAACAAAAGTAAAAATAAATAAATAATGCTATCAGTCAAATTAATCTTTAACTTTATTTTGTGTTTTCCCTTTTTTTACCTTCTGGCGTGGACGCTAGTTATAGTTATAGTTATAGTTTTTGGTGTTAACATGCTATATAGCCGAAGCAATGCAGCCATTAAACAGATGTTCATATGGAAAGTATAAACTTTCTGAAAGTCTAAACTGACTTGTCAAACATGTTATTTTTATGTTATCATGTTAGTTTGCACTTTCTGTTTTGTTTTATTCACAATTTATTTAGATTTTATTTATTTAGAATATTAAATTTTTTGACAAGAAAAAAAACAGTTCCTCCTGTGTGTGTGTGTATATATATATATATATATTAGTGCTGTGTTCAAAATATCGATACGACGATGTATCGTCACAGAGATTTGACGATACGAGTATCGATACAGCTGGCCCTGTATCGATATTGTGGCACGTGTGCAGCAGTGGACCGCCCGCAATTGGTTTAAAATTTTACGTTTAAAATTGAGTAGAAAAGTGCGAGGTTTCTAAAAAAGAATGAATAGAACATATATAGGCTACAACAAGGTTTAACCTGGCCGCAGAGGAAAACAACTGGGTTGCCTGATATAAAGAAACGTAATCCCCAAAACAGAGCTTTACACTTGCGCTATATATATATATATATCTAATTGGTTATGGTGGCATTTTGGGCAATTGTTACATGTATGCTTTGGTCCTGTCTCTGTTTTCTCTGTTTTGTCTCTGACATAGTTTTCCTTAGATGTCTGATTAGTTATCCTGTTCACCTGTTGCCTCCTTAATTAACTCATCAGTTCATTTGTTTGCTCCATGTATTTAAACCCTTAGTTCTCCCTTTGTCCTTGTCTGTTCTCCTTGATTATCATTTTTTTGCAAGTGTTTCTCTGAGTTTGCTATTAACGTCTATTTCCAGTTTATTCTTCTTCGTCGTGCACTTTACTATACTACCAGCATGTAACAGAAGAACAGACCAAGCCAAAGTTATATTGTGGCATTTTTCCGTTTTATGTTTTTTACCTCTCCATCCTTTTTATGAATCTGTCTGGGATCGTTCACTGGAGGATCGTTCACTGGAGGACCTCACCTGGGACATTTTAGATCTGGCTTGCCAAACGCACTATCCGAACCGCTTGCTGAGGCTAGCATGGTAATAAATGCAGAGCGAACGGTCCAGATAGTCCAAGGCACACCTCCCAGTGAAAGGTCCCCAGGGAGATTTTGCCACATTCATGGAGTGGGTGCTGGTGAACAACAACTCTCCATTCACCATCGGTCTAGCTGAGGACCACGCCAGCCCCGCTCCACATCCAGAGGCCAGCCATCCACCACCGATGACCGGCATGATGGAGTTACTAAAGCCCACCGCAGACAGAGAGCCCATGCCTGCAGTGACACTAGAGCCAGCGCTTGAACCCGCGACTGAGCCCATTATCGCCCTGGAGCCTGAGCCTCATGACAAGTCTGACCAGGTGTTCGAGCCGGCAACATCATGGATTGATGAGGGAGTATTATTGGTGATCGACAGCTTGGAGAGAAACCCAGCCCACAACTGCCGTGGTGGATGTGATGGTGAAAGCCTGTGGAGGATATTTGGAGGAACTTATGGACACTTTTGAGGAGGATTTAATAGACTGGTTTGGGGAGGTAATAACCTATACATTTCAGGAGGCAATTCTCCTATGTCTCCTAAGTCTCTGCTGGTTCCGCCCAGCCCTGAATCTCTTGCATCTCCTATGTTCCCACCCAGCCTCTCTCTCCCGCCTCCTCTCCTAAAACCAACCAGTTCCTCAGTCCTGCCTCCACTGGTTCCTGTCAGTCCCTCAGCTCATCCTCAGTCAGTGCTATCTGGGTACTCTGATTCGCCTCGTGCCTTCCAGTCTCTAGCTTCGCCTAGGCGTGAGTATCCCCTGTCTACGCCTCCAGCCTTCGAGTCCCAGACTCCACCTAGGCCCTCTGACCCATCGGCTCCACCTTGACTCCTTGCTCCTTCGTCTCCACCATGACCCGTCATCTCACTGGCTCCCTCGTCCCTCCGGCTCCGCCTTGGTTAGTCTTCAACCTGCTTCCACCATGGGATTCCACTCCTCCGGCTTCACCTCATCCCTCCATCCCTCTTGCTCCGTCTGGCTCCTCCAGCTCCACCATTGTCCTCGGTTGCTCCGGCTCTGCCACGGTCTTCCGGGTCCCCGCCTCTGCCTCAGTTGCATGAGCCGTCAGCTCCACCTTGGCCCTCTGGACCCACGGTGTCACCCTAGTTCTCCATCCGCTTGGCTCCACCTGGGTCTCCTCCTCTGGCGGCTCCGTCTCCATCGGTCGTCCACAGGGTGTTGTTTGCCAAGTTTCCACCATGGTTCCTCCCTCCCTCAACTCCACCCTGGGGCTTCGTCCTGGTTGGTCTCTGGACCAACATCTGGCTCCTCCTGCTCCTGGCTTCCTCCTGGCTCCTCCCACCCTCCACTCCCCCATGGACTTATCAAACCTGCTTTTGTTTTGCCCTTCTCCAGCTCCTCGCCCTTCCTCATCAGTTGGTCTATGTACGGCTCAAGGAAACACCTTCCGTGGAGGGGACAAACTGTTATATGTATGCTTTGTTCCTGTCTCTGTGTCCCTGTGACCTAGTTTTCCTTAGATGTCTGATTAGTTCACCTATTAACCTGTTGCCTCCTTAATGAACTCATCAGTTCCTTTGTTTGCTCTGTGTATTTAAACCCTTATTTCTTCATTTGTCCCTGTCGGTTCTCGTTGATTATCATCTTTTTGCAAGTGTTTGGTAATGTTTCTCCGAGTTTGCTATTAAAGTTTATTTCCAGTTTATACTTCATGGTGCGCTTTACTATACTACCAACATGTAACAGCAAAAATTTGCGGTCTGACAGGTTAGTGTTAGGACAGCATGCAGTCCAGACCAGAAAACTAAAGTGAAAAATTGTCTTTGAAAGCACACAGTGATGCCTGGACTCACTTTGATAAGTGCATTTGATAATGAAATGAAAGTGCAAGATGTGTGGCGCCAATACACCATACAGTACTTGACTTTAAAATGAGATACTGTTGTAATAGAATGTTGTGAATTCGTTGAGATTAGTTGCCCATGGTTTAGCGCATTGTTACGAGAAAAGCACATTCACTACAGCGATTACACTTTCTCACTAACTCGATCAAGTCCACCTAAGTTCACTCAAGTTGCATTTGCGTCATTTTGTGTAGATAAATACAAGTCAAATTACGTTTATCTATCTGATTATTCTCTTATAGGGTGTGTTTGTTTTATACTAGAGTTACTTCACTCTTCAGGTTCAGTTTGTGTGGATCAAAAACATTGATACATTGTTAATAATCCAGTAGTAATATTTTTTTTCTCATCATATTTTGTCATGTCAGTCTCCACCTGTCTAAATGGGTGATTCTAGAGAATAAGCTGCAAAGTGGACCAGATTTCATGCCTACAGTCAAACATCTGGTAACACGAGATATGCGATGTTAAGAGCCTACATCAGCTAATCTAGAGTATAAACCTCATTCAAGATAAACCAGCCAATTATGCCAAATTTACACTGCAAAGGTGGCACAGAAGTGCTTCTGAAGTGGCATTTTGGTGTATTTACACAGACTGTTTAATGCTGCTCAGAGGTGGCATTAATGAATTTACACAGCAATTACACCTTTATACAGTACTTTGATACTGAGAACTGAGGTTGGTCAGAGCAGGCATAATTTAGTTTGGTTTTTATGCAGCCTTGCGTCTTTATGCTGAATTTTGAGCAAGCACAGATCTGGCTTAGTAAAGACGCATTTAGTCTATAATAAATTGGAAAAGTAAAATGACTGCAGATTGTGATAATGTGTGTTTTGGAAAGTCTTATATCAGTGGTGGACATTTATTTGAGGAATCACTCACATCTGAGTTGAGGGTTTGATCCAAGGGTGAGCAATAGCGATAGTCCTGCTTGACTTGATGAACAAGACTAGTTCATTACCATAGTTGAAAACACAGACTGGTTGCGGAGCAGGTGAGGATTATTTGAAGGAAATGTGTGTGTGTGCTTTGTGTGCCGAGTCATATTCAGGACAAAGAGTTGTAGAGCAGCGGCTCTTTGTCTTGTGGATTGATTTGCTATCTTGAAACCGAGCCGGAAACCTTCCTACACGCACACCCACACACACACACAGGCATGCACACATTGTAGTGTATCATTTCATCCCACATTTCCAGGACTTCTCAGAATTCTTAATGAGTTTATGAGGAGCTAGTTACCAGACTTTACATCTATTCCTTAAATCAGTTTGACAATACATTATATGTAATGCATTTCCTCTATTTGCTGACAAAGTGTCTTTCCATTTCTTTGACTTCTGCTACTGTTCCATTGTTAATTAGTAGGTGGGTCTTCTTTGTACTATATTTCCAGGTTTCAGCACTTGTTGCCAATAATATCTTAAACAAATATCTGTCATCATTTTCAACTTCTTCTGGAATTTCTCCCAAATACAAAACACAAAATTATTTTTTGGTGTATTGAGAGTAAAAATATTGTTCATAGTTGACCATACTGTATGTCCTCTCAAAAACCTTGCACCTTTTTTCGAATAATCTACCATTTTTCTTCAAAATAAGTTGAACATCTGAGTTGAGGATTTGATCCAAGGGTGAGCAATAGCGATAGTCCTTCTTGACTTGATGAACAAGACTAGTTCATTACCAGTTGAAAAGACAGACTGGTTGCGGAGCAGGTGAGGATTATTTGAAGAAAATGTGTGTGTGTGCTTTGTGTGCTGAGTCATATTCAGGACAAAGAGTTGTAGAGCAGCGGCTCTTTGTCTTGTGGATTGATTTGCTATCTTGAAACCGAGCCGGAAACCTTCCTACACGCACACCCACACACACACACAGGCATGCACACATTGTAGTGTATCATTTCATCCCACATTTCCAGGACTTCTCAGAATTCTTAATGAGTTTATGAGGAGCTAGTTACCAGACTTTACATCTATTCCTTAAATCAGTTTGACAATACATTATATGTAATGCATTTCCTCTATTTGCTGACAAAGTGTCTTTCCATTTCTTTGACTTCTGCTACTGTTCCATTGTTAATTAGTAGGTGGGTCTTCTTTGTACTATATTTCCAGGTTTCAGCACTTGTTGCCAATAATATCTTAAACAAATATCTGTCATCATTTTCAACTTCTTCTGGAATTTCTCCCAAATACAAAACACAAAATTATTTTTTGGTGTATTGAGAGTAAAAATATTGTTCATAGTTGACCATACTGTATGTCCTCTCAAAAACCTTGCACCTTTTTTCGAATAATCTACCATTTTTCTTCAAAATAAGTTGAAACTGAACAAAGTATTTGTTCTTCATGATTGTGCTAGTATTACATAACTGAGATTAGTCTCACAAGCATAGCATTACACAGGGTTTTAGAAATACTGAGGTCCAAAAACTGAGCTTGCTAGGGGGTTTGGTGGCATATGGTAAATTATAGGTAAATGATAACAGAATGATAATAGAATTATTAATTTTAGGTGAACTATCTCTTTAAATTTTGAGCACAGAGCAGCCATGGACATATATTCAAAGGTTACAGACACTTGGGGTTTCTTGTCAAGAATAGAAACTTAAAGGAATAAAGGAGAAGATGAATAAAGAATAATAGTAAAATAGTTTAAGAACTAGAAGTTAATAGTTTAAGTATTAGATGTATTTGCAAATATTGTTATTTTGATAGGTTAAATGATTGTCCTAACCACAACCTATAAACACGTCAAAGCCACATGTTTTACCATGTTCTAGTGTAGGTCTGAGGATGATTTCAGTGGATTTACTGAATGGCTATCAGGAAACTGTAACCTAGTTCATTAAATTAAACACACAGTTCCCGTATGTATGTGTATATATATATATATATTAGGGCTACCCTCGACTAAAGATTTTTCTGGTCGACTAGTAGTCGTTCATTTTAACCATTAGTCGACTAATCACACGTTTATTAATAAACAATTTAAATCATAATAATGAGCCTTTAATTGCCTACATAGCCTAATAAGCGTTTAAGCGCACGCATTAAGCTTGCCACAGCACCGGCAGAAGTAATGATTTTGAATGTGTGAGGGAAAAACAGTGAGGAGACTGCATTGACATTTTAATAATTCATTGATAAACTAGTGCTTTCTTTGTTTTCGATTTAAGAGATGAAGTCGGCGACACTGACTCGTCATCTCTGCAGTAGTGGATGTGCCTGTATGCATGTTTCGGATACGGATTACATAATCTGAGAATATTTGTTTTCCATTTGAATTGGTTTATTTGAAAGTAGACATTTCGCTCTCTATAGATATTTTTTTATGTCTGTAAGGCAAACATATACAAAGTTTCAGAGTTTCACGCTCAAGTTCACAGACGGCAGAAAGCGCATCCTGTTTGATTTCATTATTTTACAAATGTGCAATGTTTTGTTGTTATTGTGAGTGCACAAATAAACATAGACCTAGCCAAAACGGTTTGGCCCGATAATGGCCCAGATCTGGCAGGCCGGATGAAATAACTCGGCCCGGCTGCGGTTGCCAGAGTCGGCATGGACATGGGATGAATGAAGCCCCAGAAACGGCCCAAATACACTGGCCCGAGTCCGGCTGCCAAAACTGCCGGCATTGGGCCACAATCACGCCGACAAGAATTGAAACACTTAGCCGGTACTGGCCCGAGTCTGGGTACTGAAACTGGGCCAACAC
>NW_015634472.1:148541-175272 GCF_001515625.1 Sinocyclocheilus rhinocerous
CAGTTTTGATATAAAACCAGAGCTTTGAATAATTTGTTTTTCCACAAAATGAAATTGTTACCTTAAAATCCTTAAAATGGCATCTACTTCCAACTAAAATAAAATACATATTTTACAGTGTCCTTGTTAAGTCTACATGTACTTATGCATGTCAACTAAATATGTCACCTTTAAAAAGATTAAGGGTTTGGCCCTTACACCATTTCTTTTCATGGCATCCCCACCTACTACCCCATAACATCCATATGTGCTCCTTCCCACAGGACAGATTGACAGAAAGAGAGACAAAAAGGGGAACAGATGACATGTATGATTATTCAGACAATCTCAGACTGATAACATGAATGGTAACTACTCAACTCTAGCACTATGTCAGCAAAGTCACAAGTATAGCTTCATTATAAATAAACATTACTTTGATATTATATGTGTAGAATGGTTTATTAAAATATTATGTTATATGTTAGATTATCAAATGTTTACTCACAAGTGTATTAAGTTATTCTGGTCTTCTGGCAATTAGCAGCACAAAAAGCCCGTCAGGTTTTGTCATTAGATGTCAAAGCTAGTGCACATGTCTTGAAACTCATATAGCAAAAATAATGTTAAAGTGCCCTTAACCACTTTAAGCTTGTTTCATTATAATAATTAAATAATTAATTTCCAAATGTACTTAAAGAAAAAAGAGAATGTTGGATAAAAGGGAAAAATATTAATAGGAATTAAAATAAAAAATACACTAAAAAATAACATAACAAGGGCAGGAAAAAGATATTATGTTTAAGTTTAAGTGTCACTGCTACATACCGTTTACCACATTGTAAACGGAGACCCACCCCCATCACTCAACCTAAACTGGTCCCGATATGCATGCCCATATCTCAGCCAAAATCAGACCAGCACTTATGGTCCGTAATCGGGCCGAATGTGGCTAAATGTGCCGTTTCTCAGTGCAACTCGGGCCAGATCCGCACATCCAAAACCTAGCCAAATCTGGCAACCATTACTGGGCCAGAGCTGGCTCACTTTCGGTGAGCCGCTGCCAGAACACAGCCGAGTGAGCCGACACTCAGCTGCAATTGGCCCGATTGTGCTGCCTGCCTGGGGAGTCTTTACAGATTCGAAAGATTGATTACTCTTATCTGTGCGACCAAAAATGATGGAGTATTTTAAGAGCAAGTGTCTATCTGTCATGCAGAGCGCACACCGCACAGACACTTCAATAGCGCAAATTTCTCTAGATTAACATTAGATTGAGCGGCCATGTAAAGTTGCTAATACTTACATATTTCAGATAATAAGCCATATTTGAGATCGATGAATGATATTGGCGGGCGTTTGGATGTCCTGCCCGATGTAGCTACTACAGACCAGCCCTTAACGATCTGTGTGACTTCGCCAATGTGGATTTTTATTTTAATTTTTTTTTCCTGCGACTAAGAGACTAATAAAATTTAGGTCGACCAAGCCTCTTCTGGTCGACTAACGGTTAGTAGAGGTCTGCATTAACATTAATTAAACATTAACCCGAAAGTATTTCGGGACCCTTCGAGTTCGGGTTAATGTTTAATGAATAGCTTCGGGTTCGGGTTTATAGCGAAACTAAAACTATATGCAGTAGGCTACGCTGCTTTCATAGACCCACGCACACACATTAGTGCACACCACAACGATAACACAGCACGGAAACTTTTATTAGTAAAATAGCTTCGACAGGCTACTGACTCGCAACTTTATATTTCTCTGCAATGAGGGGATAAAATTGCTGTTTTTGAAGTAACTAAGCCTCATTGCTTGTAGAGAGAGGCGCGCAGACGCAGGTTCACACACGCAACTTTAATCCCTCTCTCTCTCTCTCTCTCTCTCGCTAATTCAAATAAATAGTACAGGGATATCCTGGGCGAAAACCTTCTCCAGAGTGCTCAGGACCTCGGACTGGGCCGAAGGTTTACCTTCCAAGAAGACAATGACCCTAAGCACACAGCTAAAATAACGAAGGAGTGGCTTCACAACGACTCTGTGACTGTTCTTGAATGGCCCGGCCAGAGCCCTGACTTAAACCCAATTGAGCATCTCTGGAGAGACCTAAAAATGGCTGTCCACCAACGTTTACCATCCAACCTGATAGAACTGGAGAGGATCTGCAAGGAGGAATGGCAGAGGATCGCCAAATCCAGGTGTGAAAAACTTGTTGCATCAAAAAGACTCATGGCTGTATTAGATCAAATGGGTGCTTCTACTAAATACTGAGCATTTTTCAGTTTTTCTTTTTTAATAAATCTGCAAAGATGTCAACAATTCTGTGTTTTTCTGTCAATATGGGGTGCTGTGTGTACATTAATGAGGAAAAAAAATTTACTTAAATGATTTTAGCAAATGGCTGCAATATAACAAAGAGTGAAAAATTTAAGGGGGTCTGAATACTTTCCGTACCCACTGTATATATATATATACATATTGTCTGATTAGTTATCCTGTTCACCTGTTGCCTCCTTAATTAACTCATCAGTTCCTTTGTTTGCTCCATGTATTTAAACCCTATAGTTCTCCCTTTGTCTCTGTCTTTTCTCGTTGATTATCGTCTTTTTGCAAATCACGCCCAATTATTAGGGTTGGGTACCGAAACCCGGTACCAATATGGCACCAGTACCTATGTAACCGGTATGTACTAGAACCGAATCAGAACGCAGATTTCGGCACCTCATTTCGGTGGCATGCCTGAGCGATCGATTTAAATATTTGTCCTCTGGTTCTCCGAAACGGATGTAAGAAGCATCTTCACCGGCACCGCACGTGAAAAATAATTTCCCGACTGAGAAAATGCACGTGAACTCTAGTGGGAAAGCTCTAATAATACAAATCCAACACATCTTTGTAATAACGAGAGTGTCCATGTTGTTTTCACATTCCGACTTAAAAGCACAACTCGGGAAATGAGAGCATCTTTATATGTTCTGTTTACTCAGTTAACTTACAGCTATAATAGGATGTCTTTGTCCATAAGGGATTTCCTGAGTTTGGCTACTTCTATGACTGGATATGTGGATTTTCTGTGCGAGGGCGCCCTCTGGCGTCCAGTATGAATGAAACCGACATCATGTGTTTATAGTGCTAATGGCCAATTCATCATTTTTGGGGGAATTTTTATTTATTCATTTTTTTTAATAAGTATCGGTTCAGGCACCGTTTAGGCACCGGAACCGTTTTAAAAGTATCGATTTGGCACCGGTATCGAAAAAACCCAAACGATACCCAACCCTACCAATGATTGGCTAACAGTTTCTCTTATTAAAATAACAGATGGACACTGCTGTGATGTACTCTGAAAACAACATGGGTCATTCGGGTTAAAAACGCGCAAATACTCAGTATACAATGCAATAGTTGTAAAAGGACGTTTACTTACACTTATGTGTTGCGTCATTACTGCTGGATCCAAAATAGTCAGACTAAGCACTGCATCATCTTTTACTTTCAGTCTCTCTGAAAAGCCTGCATCATACTTTCTTGTTTAAAAATGAATCCGTAGCAAAGTAAAGCAAACAAACAAACAGTGTTTCACTGACGCGATCTGGAGATGTTTACACCGGACGCAAGCGGCGCAACGCGACTATAGACAACAGAACCCATTATAATCGGCGATTCTGTCTAAACTGGATGCGGCACGGATTGACACAACAAATCCCCGACAGTAAACTGATGTCCAGTTCTATTTCTGAAATACAAGCATTCGCGCCGCTTCTGACCTGAAAGAGAAATTGATTCGCAACAGCGCTCGTGTCCGATCTAAATATGTTAGGATCACAAGGATCGCAATTCAAAGACTATTTTTCTTAACTTGCACTACACAGTGTCTTGTAATCTTGTAATGTCATCTGTATGGTTATGTTGATTTAGTAATCCTGTGTTTGCATCTCTCTAGTATTTCCTCTACTACTTCTACAAGCGTGTATCAGTGGGCGGGGCTAAACAGGTAGTGATGTAGAAGTAGGCGTTGATCTTCTCCTGCCGATACGGCCTTTCGCTGCACTATTACGTCATAAAGTGGCACATTCCAAAACGAGTCATTTTCTGAGCTCGGTTTGCATTCCTTGATATTACTGTAGGTCGTTATTACTGTATGTCATTTCTATCATAACACACTTGTCAAATATTAAATATTTAGCTACTTACATTGTACATCTCACTTTTGGCTGTTAAAACTGAAGTGGTTAAAACTGAAATTCTGTCTTTGTAAACAGTAATGGTAATTCCCCGCCTTCTTTGATTTGATTGGCCATCTCAGTCGTTTTGACACTGACGAGTGCTGTTAGACCAATGAATGGCTCAGATAAGAGGGTTGGTTATCTTGGCATTGTACAATATTGTTGCAGCTCCAAAGTAAAGTTATTATTGGGCAGTTATTTCATAACTTTCATTATCACTACACCTCGGGGGGAACGAGGTCTGGACCACGGGGACCTCAGTGGTGGGTACGGCTATGCTCGCTCACAAGTCAAAGTTGTGAAATACTGTCCATTGTGAAAATTGTGTCCATTGTATTGTGAAAGAACTGTACATTCAGATATGAAATATTTAACACAGAGTCATACTTCACGTGACAGTCAATAGTGAATAAAATACATCTTGAATATCATTAAGAGTTGAAAAGTATCATTGAAAGTAATTAGTTACATTACAATATTACTGTCTCTGAATTGTAACACTGACTCACCCAAAGGCCTTGCTGAGATTCTGCTGTGGCTGAACGAGCCTTTACCTTCACACAGACACAAGACCACACATGAGATCTCCGCTGTTTCTCATAGTCAGCAGTGAGATTCAGTGGATTCTCCTGATTCTCACATTACTGTTAGAAAAAGGAGTTTCACGTAGAGTTGCATGATTTGGGGAAAAAATATTTGTTTTTAAGATATTTAATCAAGATTAAAAATATATAATAATACATTTATATAAAAACTAATACTGTAATATTTCACTGTAAAATAAAAATAAATAATTCAAGTGAGATTTCAGAAAAATTATAATAATTATTATTATATTTTATATCTGTAAAATAACATTTTCATTTTCTTAATTTTCCAATATTAGACAATCAAGCTTGTATTTTGATGGAAAACTGCAGGGCGTCCCTAAACTCCTCTTTTGCTGATAAGTGCTTCTCATTACAATTTTATGAAGATGGTTGCTGCATGTTTGGTTTCCAAATTCATGTTAAAGCGACTCAAGCTTTAAGAGTTTGTGTGGATCATTTACTGTGAGGTGTTGAAAACACTGGATGATGAGCTACTCATGTGTAGAAAACAGTGCCGTGCTTCACTCTGAAACATGCAGTGCGTATTTTTGATTAATTAAATCACAGCCTTTGCGATTTGATATCACACTAAGTCATATTACAAATATCCATTTTATTTTGATGAACCATGCATAGTTTTACATGTGTCTCCTCTGACCTAAAACTGCTTGTTGATCACTCAATGAAACATAACTGAGAATGTGAGCCCCAGCATCTCGTAATATTTAGGAAACAGTACCGCAGCTCAAAATAAGGGCCGTTTGATACAGTTACCTTCATCCATGAAATTTAACAGGGTGACACGTAAGGGATCGGATGTCATACGCCGGTGGCATTAGAGGACGTGCCATCATGATATTTCTGTGTCCATCACCCCATCTCACCCCAGCGCCGCTCCCTCTATATTAAGAAACACGCTGGACGCTTAACTCGACCACAGATCTCCAGTCACTGTGAGTTTGTGTTCCTGGCATTACCAGGGTCATGGGTTCGGTTCCCAGATGAAGCATGAACTGAGGAAAAACTTAATGGCCAAATGCAATCATATATGCAGTGTGCTGGAATTTGAAGGACTGCCGAGATTGTAGTTTTGGGCTCTGTACGTTCCTCAGACGCTTCTGATTGGCAGGCCTGTTGCCAGGGAGCGCTGTGTCTCAACGTGGACTGAATGTGTTGTGTCTGTGCACTTAGACATGCTCGACTTTAGAGCGACTGCAGTGCTTGAATATTTATAAAGCAGATAGTTCACATGAAGAGGGTTGGCGAGTACGAGCAGATATAGATCTAAACGTGTTTCTGCTGGACTGACTTGCGCTCTGCAGGTTCTTTAACGCTTTACAAAATGTTTTATTCTGACAGAACTCCTTTTCCTCTGAGTCTGAGGAGTTTTATGCCTGCAGCAGTGCTTTGTGGCCCAGTTCTGACTCGCAGACGGACACGTGCTGATAAATCAATGAGGATCGCCTCAGGTTTATGGAGTTCACGTCTGTACGTTCCTTATCAAAGATGTGCAAAGTCTATATTTAGTGTGCGCGCTCAGGCCTGACTTGACACTATTCCTTCACGTACATGCGTGTGTGGCACTGCATTGCAGCGCTGTGCATTAGCTGGCAGCGTGATGTGAACGCCCATCCTCACATGCTGCATCCGCCGCTCACGTGTGACAGCAGTGCTTCATGGCTCACGTGGACATGTGTGATGGCTGTCTGTCATATATCTCAGAACTTCTGATGTAGAGCTTCGTCACAATCACAGGGTACAGGGAAATCTTCATTTCTAGTGTAGTTCATTTACACACAGAAGAGACAAGCTGCCTGGAAATTAGTGGTAGAACAATATTTGGCCATTTTGAATAATTTTCTGTGTTTTTTAATGCATATATTGTGTAATATAAGTGTTCATTTAAATTCAAAACAAACTGTAATGTACACTACCGTTGAAAATTTTGGGATAATTAAGATTTATTCATGTTTTTCTCTGTTAATATTTTATGCTCACCAAGGCTGCATTTATTTGACCAAAAATAGTGAAATATTATTACAATTTAATAAAAAATAGCTGTTTTCTATGTGAATGTAAAATGTAATTTATTGCTGTAAATGTTCGGCATCATTACTCCAGTCTTCAGTGTCACATGATCCTTCAGAAATCATTCTAATATGCTGATTTGCTACTCAAGAAACATTTCTGATTATTATCAATGTTGAAAACAGTTGTGCTGACAAATGTTTTTGTGGGAACCACAATACACTATCATTCAGACTAAAGACATTAATACTTTTATTCAGTGAAGACATTCAATTGATCACAAGTGTCAGTAAAACATTTATAACATCACAACAGATTTCTATTTAAAAAAAAAAATGCTGTTCTTTTGAACTTTCTATTCATCAAAGAATCTTGAAAAATAAATTATAACAGTTTCCACAAAAAATATTAAGCAGCAAAAACTGTTTTCAACACTGATTTTAATAGGAACCATTATTAATAATTGAATGAAAATAATAATTGATAATAACTAAGCAGCAAATCAGCATATTAGAATGATTTCTGAAGGATCATGTGACACTGAAGACTGGAGTAATGATGCTGAAAATTCAGCTTTGCATCACTGCATTAAAGGAGTGGTTCATTGCGATTTCACTTTTTTAACGTTAGTTAGTGTGTAATGTTGCTGTTTGAGCATAAACAATATCTGCAAAGTTACGAAGCTGAAAGTTCAATGGAAACGGAGATGTCGTCTTTTAAAATTCTGGCAGTTTAATGCCTACAAAAAATGGCTGGTAGGGACTACAACGAGTTACTTCCCGGGTTCGTGACATCACAAACCCAGATAAACCCCGCCCTCGGGAAAAGGCAGCAAAGGGGGCGAGGCCATGCTGCGCTGCTTTAGAGAAGAGGAAGAGAAAACTAGAGGTGCACGTAAAAATCTATTCATATATGAATCGCGATTCTGTCTTCTAACGATTCTAATGGATTCACAAGATTCAAAATCAAAGTTCTAAAGCAGCGGTTCTTAATACTGTTCCTCGCATCGCCCTGCTCTGCATCTGTCTCTCTCTCTCATTCAGCTCAGCTCCAACAATGAACTGTTACAATTATACACTTATTTTCACATAGCTATGAGAAGCGTTATACATGGACGCGCGTGCAGTTGCCGTACTGTATTAAAGCTTTAATCAGGATAAAACAAACTATTAAAAGCTAACATAAGCAAACATTTATAACATCACAACAGATTTCTATTTAAAAAAAAAAATGCTGTTCTTTTGAACTTTCTATTCATCAAAGAATCTTGAAAAATAAATTATAACAGTTTCCACAAAAAATATTAAGCAGCAAAAACTGTTTTCAACACTGATTTTAATAGGAACCATTATTAATAATTGAACAACAATAATAATTGATAATAACTAAGCAGCAAATCAGCATATTAGAATGATTTCTGAAGCGACGCCTTTGTTTACAATACAACCGGAACACATGCCGCCGAGGTGAGGGGCGGGACGTGTAGACGCGCACTAGAGGCGGTTTAGCCAATCACAACACACTGGGCCAGCTAATTACACCAAATACACAAAATAATGATCTTTAAAAAAGCATCATATGACCCCTTTAATTATCCAAATGTGACCTCAGTTCAACTTTTTACTCAAATTGTAATGCGGATAATATAATTTGTTAGAAAAGCATTTAAAAGATGCTTGAAACACCCAATAGTGATAGTGACCCAGTCAGCGACTAATAGAAAATCCCAGCACTCCGTCTTCTTCATGTCACTTCGGATAAACAGCATCTGTAGTGCTCCTGTGGCTCAGTGGTAGAGCATTGCGTTAGCAGTGCAAAAGGTTGTGGGTTCGATTCCCAGGGAGCACACATACTGGTAAAACATATATAGCCTGAATGCACTGTAAGTCGCTTTGGATTAATTAATAAATTAATTAATAAAATTATCTGCTAAATTGTGTTTCGGGATTTTTTGTTTTCCGTTTGCTTTTGTAGTGTAGCTCACATCTGTGGAAATCAATGCAAATGTTTGAAGCAAGACTGACTTGTGCTTTCTATGTCATCCTCTGGTGAGAAGCGCCTGTAGTTTTTCTGTGTTTCGATTTGCATTCTCTGGCATGAAATGTCATCTTTGACTGCATCTGGTCACGTAGTATTAATCGACGTTCAGTGAGCAATCTCACGAAAGCACATGCAGTTTGAGTGGAATAACAAAAACTAACTTTTGCATACAGAAAATGAAGCCCATAATTATACTAATTATATTTTTTATATATTGTAAAGTAATTGCCGTGAAAACAATGTTGCAATGCAAAATCCCTCATATGCTTTAAAAAAAAAACTGAAGCTGGGTGAGAAAGTTGATGTCACCTCAAACTCAGCAGAAATATTAAATTCATTCAGACTGCAGACGTAGAGCTTGTCAGTGTTGGATGTCCTTGTGTTTTTATGTTTGTCTTGAGTTCATGTGTCTGCCAGCCTGGAATGATAACTTCCTGCGGCTCAGACAGAGAGATTTTTCTCCTTTCACCAAAGCAGATGGCACTTTTCAGTATCTGTTCCAAAGACAAATACCTGCAGAACAAAACCACTGCGCTTTAACAGTGTCAGATAAATGGACGTGAGACACAAAAGTGCACACAATATTAAGAATCTGTTGTGATATTTGGATATTTTTGACTGGCTTTGTTTTGCACTATGAAGGCTGATTGGTAAAGTGGGTAGACAGTGTTATTTTAATATCATTAAGATACTATTATACTTTTTGAAATACTTGTAATTCGTTTTTATTTATTTTTAGTTACAATTTTAGTAATTTTGTTGTGTCTGTATTGTTTTGGTCACGCTATATATTAAGGACCAATTCTTTAATTCTCCAATAAGACTAATTCATCTGAAGTAACAAATGTTGTTTATGGTTTTAATTTTAGTAAACTATAGTAACATTGGTAGATGGAACACTGTTTTATCAGTAGGATGCGGATGTGAGTTATTGCAGCTGATTCATATTCATATTGTGATGCTCTTATAATGACAATGCAAGCTCATAAATCACCCAGCAAACAACACAAAAACCATCCTCATGGACTTTTCAGGACAGTGTGATTTGCCTACAGTGAAATCAGTGCAGTGTGTGTGCGTGTGTGTGTGTGTGTGTGTGTGTAATAGTGTTGTGCTGCAGTTGCTTTTCTTTGCTGCTTCTGTTCTCAAACGACTTTGATGTGTCTCTCACCCCTCCCTCACCGTCTCTCTCTCTCTCTCTATGTTACTGTAGCTGGTCTCTGTGTGTGTGACGTTATAGACGCAGCATTGATTACTTTCATCACACATACACTCATGCTGCACTTGTTGAGTCCTGATGAGAGGCGGATGCTCATGAAAGCTTTGTCTCCTGAAGGCTCTGAATGATGAAATCAGATTGATACATTCTATATACTGTATTAACCTTTTACATATAGGCCTATGTTATGAAATCAGTAGGGTTAGGTAATGGGCCTTATGTAAGCTATGACATTGAACAGATGTGTGCATATACGTGACTACTTGTGTAAGCTCGTACAAGAACATACATGGTACAAGAACATATGTGGCAAAGTCTGAACATGTTGAATAGGGCCGCACGATTAATCGAAATTAAATCGCAAAGGCAATAAATCGTGATTAGGCAGAAGCTGCGATTGTCACGCGTATCTTTCAGTGAAGCACAGTTCTGTGATCAGTAGTAAATCTCCATCCGAAGGCCAGAGGGCACTCTCGCACTGAAAATCCAAATATCGCTGCAGCTGAATAAACAGAAGATTTATCGCAAACGATTTCGTCGATTTCATAATCCTACGATTATATCGTCTGCGATTATGAACGTGATTTTGCATAGCTTGTCAGAGAACTACGGCTCTGTGTAGTAAATGCTGCTCCACCTGAAAGCAGGTGATGGAGATTTACTACTAATCACAGAACCGGCTTTACTGACAAAATGTGCATGACAATCACGATTAATCGCGTTCGATTAATCGTGCAGCCCTAATGTTGAAGATGTCCTTCTTATCAGGTGACATGATGTTTTTCCAGTAACTTGCGAGCACATGATTGGTGAAGACCAGAGGGGATACAGTTATCTTAGAAAGTTTATACATTAGGGTATAAATGCTGTTAGCAGGAACCTCTCCTTATCTCCTTTGCACTCAGAAGGTGAAACTCTTGTCTGTAAACTAGATAATTTCTGCAGAAATTAAAAGCAAGACAAACTCTTTGACTGGTTTTTCATTGTCAGTTTCACATTTATTGTTCAATTTCAAAATAATCCACGATAAATGACATGGGTATTACAACGTAAACATTGTTTTTGAGGTTTACACTTCCTGTGTCCTCATAAAACAAACGTTAAAAAAACATACTAAACTGTGTTTTTTTCACATTTGAAATATGCCAGTAGTTTAGTGTGTGAGGGTTACGCTTAGGGGTAGAATTAGGGACAAGAAAATAGGAGATAAAAGGGGAAAGGGGATAGAAAATACAGTTTGTACAGTATAAAAACCCCGTAAACCACAAATACAAGTTTGAGTGTTGTGTGTGTGTGTGTGTGTGTGTGTACCTGGTATTTATCACGTTAAACGGTCTGAGCTCAAATGTGTTCATTGGCTGTTTTTGAGTTTGATTTACGAGCTTCTTTACTGCTGTTTCACTGATTAGGGTTTTCATTGGCTGATGCCGATATCCCATGTTCAAAGCAAAGCCAATTTAGTAGGACGTTTATTTTGACATTGTTCGTTGACATCCAGTTATTTTGACATCCAGTTTGCTGTCTTTTTTGTTAATTAATTTTTCTTTCAGTTTTAGTTATTTTAGTACATCCAGTTAAAGTAAATGAAAATGAGAAATCTAGCTTTGGCAACTAGCTGAAATAAATACTTTTTTAAATATTTTATTTTATTTCATGGTTTTAGTTAACAATAACACCCTGGTCATGATAGCTTTATATTGGATCTGTTCAGATGTGCGAGTTGTTCTCCATCTGCTATCTCTTGCCGTCTGTATTATATTATGTCTTTATTTTTATTGTTCCTGTTTTGATGTTGATTTTAGTTAAAGTTTTATTAAAGTTATTGTTTTTGTCATTTTTATTAGTATTTTTTTTTAATATGGCTCAAATACGAGGCATCCCATTTTGGTGTCCACATGAAATAAAATTTACAAAAGTGGTTTTATATACACAGAAAGCATATTAAATGCAGTAGAATGTCTACTTTAATGTTTCAAATAACTTTTGTTAAAGTAAAATGTCAAAAACAGATATATTTATGTAAAAATGAAACAACACACTTATTCTGCCCTGTAAAATATATAAAAGAAAAAGTGATCATACTAAATTTGATTATATTTTAAATGATTAAAAACTTCTTGCTGACAAATGGGCAGTGGTGGAAAGAGTACTGAAAAAATATACGTAAAAGTACCATTACATTCCAAAAAATGTAGTGTGAGTAGAATAAAAAGTACTTGTCCAAAAAACTACTCGAGTAAGAGTAAAAGAGTAGCTTATTTAAAAGTACTCATGAGTATTGAGTAGTGAGCTGCAGAATTGTACATGCTGTAATTCATGTTATCTTTTGTTGTTTGTCAGAAAGAATGAAGAATACCTATCATCCAGCAGTTTTAATTTTGACTGCCAACTTTTTAAAATACATCAAAACAACACTGAAAAATTATTATGATGAAAAGTGATGAAAAGATGAAAAAGTTATTCTCAGCACACTCGTCACCGTTTAAATCATGTTTGAAAAAATAGATTTAAAATCAGGTGTAAGGCCACTGAGCCAGAGCATAATATTGTTGCACATAAAATATTAATGTTTAGAACAATTCAAAGAATACAAAACCATTAGAAACTCATACCAGAGTTCAGCATCACACACCATGTGAGAGATTAAAAATAATCAATTTCTCGCCAAAACGGTGCCAGTTTTAGCGTTTTGTGATAAAGAAATGAGAATCATAAACATGATAAGTTATGTTGCAATTTAAACGTAAAAAGCACATTGTTCTAGAAAGAGGGCATCATCCCCTAGCTTTTATACAGCTACATTTACTCAAATTGTTATGCTGATAATACAATTTGTAAGGAAAAAATTGCAATAAATAGGGAAGTATTTCTGGGTAAACATTTTCAAAAGAAAACACACACACACATTCTTGCATATGTGGTTTACAGGGACTCTCCATATGGTTTTTATACTGTACAAACTGTATGTTCTATCGCCCTACACCAAAACTACTGGCAAATTTTTTTATTTCACAAAACACCATTTAGTTTGGTTTTTAAGCCTTTTGGTTTATGGGGACACAGGAAGTGAACCATGTTTACGTTGTAGTACCCATGTCATTATACACATTTGTTTCCTCATATAAACCATATGTTAAAGCCATCATAATTTTGTCTTTAATTGTCGTTTTGAATTGAATAGAATATGTAAACCATATATACCAGAGCACACACACACACAAACGCACGTCTATTTGCGGGGCTGCGGCGGTCTCGGTGAATAAGCTGCTTTTTCACATCGCACTCAAACTCATCAGGAAGTCAACAAGCTGATGACTTCCCCTGCAAACTCACGCCAAAGTTCAGGCCCTGTAGATAGGCTAGCCTACATACAGATCATGTAGTAAGCAGAAATCCAAAAATCACTTTAACATATGTGACCCTGGACCACAAAACCAGTCATAAGGGTCATTTTTTTGAAATGGAGATTTATACACCATCTCAAAGCTGAATAAATAAGCTTTCCATTGATGTAGGGTTTGTTAGGATAGGACAATATTTGGCCAACGACTTAAGACTGCTTTTGTGCTCCAGGGTCACATATTAGAGGAAGATGCTGATAACTCAAATGAATTGATGCTTGAAGAATGCGCTTCCAGCAGCCATGATTAAAGGAGTAGTTCACTTCCAGAATGAAAATTCTATCATTTACTCACTCTCTACTTGTTCCAAACCTGTATGAGTTTCTTACTTCTGTTGAACACAAAAGAAGATATTTTGAAAAATGTTAGTATCCGAACAGTTGATGGAGACCATTGGCTTCCATAGTAGGAAAAAAAATACTGTGGAAGTCAATGGTGCCCATCAAATGTTCATTAATAAATGTTTTTTTTTTTTTTTTATGGTTTACGTTTTAGTTAACCCTGGTCATAATAACTCCATGACATATGTGTTCATGCTAGGGGTGTAACGATACACGTATTCGTATTGAACCGTTCGGTACGAGGCTTTCGGTTCGGTACGCATTACAAACCGAACGATTAGTTGGACTATTACATTTGGAAAATAAAAGAGCTTAAAGTGTGTGAAATATAATGTTCTCAGTGCCACTGCGCTCAACAAGGCAGCCCAAACGACGTAAATGGCAATGTGCTGTCTGCCCCGTGGCGTTCTTTTAAAACAGGTCTATTAGCCTAAATAGAATGAATTATAGGCCTGTAATTAAAATATAAACACTGCAGTCATCAATAAAAATCAATTAAATAAAAAGCTTTAGCCTATTTCAAGCACCGACTTTCAAAAACAACCTGTTTAACACGAAATACGTTTCTTCTCTTTTTTTTTCATTATAAACGGGCTACAATAGAAATATTAAGGGAATAAATTAAGCTCCGTCATTACTCCTTCATTCCGTTTTTACTTTCACTTTCTGCATAGTGAATTGACTGAGATCAAGACGTTCACCGGCATAACTCTTGCACAAAGTTTGCACGTTGCTTAGGCCTATGTGATATCCATTGGCTCGCCTTCATGGTTTAAAACAGAAATATTTCCAACATTGCGACAATTACCCAAGCAATTACCCCCCTCCCCGTATCGAAAACGTACCTAACCGTGACACCACTGTGTCGTATTGAACCGAACCGTGAATTTTGTGAACCGTTACACCCCTAGTTCATGCATGCATATCATTCTCTATCTGCTCTCTATCTTTTGTCTGCATGTGACATTTTCTCTCAATTTGGCCGATTCTCACTTTCATTGTGTCTCGTCTCTGTCCAGATGACCATCTCTCTGGCTCTGTCTACGGTGTGAATGCGGGCCGCCATGTCCCAGATGCTCCACATGGAGATCCCTAACTTCGGCAGCATGGTGCTGGGCTCCCTGAATGAGCAGCGGCTGCAGGGCCAGTACTGCGACGTCTCCATCGTGGTGAAGGGCCAGGCGTTCAAGGCCCACCGCGCCGTGCTGGCCGCCAGCAGCCTGTACTTCCGCGACCTGTTCAGCGGCAGCAGCAAAGCACAGTTCGAGCTGCCGTCCTCCGTCACGCCGGCCTGTTTCCAGCAGATCCTCAGTTTCTGCTACACGGGGAAGCTGACCATGGCCGCCAGCGAGCAGCTGGTCGTGATGTACACCGCCGGGTACCTGCAGATCCAGCACATCGTGGAGCGTGGCATGGACCTCATGTTCAAAGCCAACTCGCCGCACTGCGACTCAGCCACGGCCTCCATGGATGAGCCCAACTCGGGCCCACAGAGTCCCAGCACCCACCCGCTGGTGCCGGCCCGCAGGATCAAGCTGGAGGAGCCGCTGGTGAAACGAGCCGGCGGGGGCGACGGGACACGTTCTGGACGGGGCGTGCCGCTGTTCTCTTGGGGCGCGTTTCCGTCTGGGGCGCCAGCGTATCTCGGAGAGCGTTCCAGTCCTGGAACGTCCAGCCTCCCGACCACCGACAGCCCCACATCGTACCAGAACGAAGACGAGGAGTTTGAGGAAGAGCCGTTCGACGCAGACGAGACCTACAGCCAGATGTGCGGCCGCTCGGCCAACCCTTATGGAGGTACAGCAGCCTCTGCTTCTGACCAACTCACTTCTGATGATTTGAATGACAGGCTAATGATAGCTGAACATATGAGGTTATGTTTGTTTAGAGATGAACTGCTCGACATGTGGCAAATGGTTTGAAAACGATAGCGTGCCAGTTATGAAACTGGCCAACACGTGGGAAAGTTTAATGTTTCATGAATTCTGCCTTTTGATAACCTGCACCATTCTTAGAGTTTTAATTACAGTAGTATATATGTAATCCTGATAAAATGTACACTGTCTGATAATGTTTTGGGCAGAATATGTGTTGGTCTTATATTCAGAAGAATTTATTTTAATGTGATATATTTATAGTATAGTATATATATGTAATATAATATATGGAGTATACAGGGCTCAACACTAAGGATTTTTTTTATACTGGCCCAGTCGGGCCAGTGGTTCAAATTTTGATTTGCCCTGCCAACATTTTCACTGGCCCTGCCACAAAAAATGAAATAGTTGTTATCTTTGTTTTTGACTCATGTTATCTTGTATTCCAATAAATAAGCTTATATGACATCAAAATTTTAAATATCAGTTAAAGGGGTCATATGATGCGATTTCAAGTTTTCCTTTCTCTTTGGAGTGTTACAAGCTGTTCGTGAATCGATAAGATCCCTAAAGTTGCAAAGACTAAAGTCTCAAACGCAAAGAGATATTCTTTATCTTTTTTTTTTACTTAAAAGTTAAGACTCGTCCACGCCCTCCTAAAACGCCTCGTTTAAACACTCCCCCACATGTCTACGTCACTGTGTGGGAAGATTTGCATAACACTGCCCAAATGTTCACGCAAAGAAAGAAGGCGTAACTTTATTGTTGCTGCCAATGCCGCCGCCACGTTGTGAAGGCGCTGTGTGTTTCGTTGCGAAAGCGAAACTACTTTGGTTTACGTGGCGTGATGCAACGCAATTGGTTTTGTCTCGTCGCACCGGGACACGGCATCACCGTATGGTAAGGGCCGTAACATTTCCGTCACACGCTTGAGGTATTCGGCCAATCACAACGCACTGGATAGCTGGCCAATCAGAGCACACCTCGCTTTTCAGAACGATGAGCTTTGTAAAAATCGACGCGTTTCAGAAAGGCGGGGCAATAATGTACAGTATGTGGAAAATAATGTGTTTTTTGAACCTTAAACCGCATAAACACATTTCATTATATAATACACAAAATAATGTTCTTTTTAGTAACATCATATGACCCCTTTAAATATTACAATTCTCAATTCCAATTTCGATACCATAGTAAAAACTTTTAGCCTAACAAATATAAAGGTCAGACATTATTAAAGACAAGTGAACAGTAAATATGAACAAATTACAAGCAATAGCACAAATAAATAAACAGAACATAGATACAAATTAAACTTCTTTTTGGGTGGTGGGGATTAACATTAAGGACACTGACAGCAGTTGGTAAATTAGGCGCATTCACTTTAAGAAACTATGCTTGGATCCAATATAATGATACACACCGATTTCTTTCTCAACTGTTTAAGTTCACTTAAAGACATAATTGTTTTCGAGGATACTTGCCTGAGAACACACTGAATGGAGTTTTTATTCACGTTTTTTTGCACTTGAATGCTTTAGAATCTCTTGAATGTTCAAATCGGCAAGGTTTATATGTCCATTAAAGCAAGACGTGAAAGAGAACTCAATTTGGTGTTTGCGCGTTGTCTGTGTGCACACAGAACACAGCATGTGAGTACAAAATGTGGTTGTCTTGCACGTCTTCTTGCGTTTGTATGCATTAAAAATCGCTTGAATGTTTAAATTGGCAAGGCATAAAAACACATGCAAATGACAAACTTTCATGACGACCCAGCAGTGGCCCGATCAAATCCATCAGCTGTCCCGAGCGTCTTTCATGCTGGCCCCGGGCCATCGGGCAGTCCTTTTTGTCGAGCCTTGAGTATAGTATAGTACAGTATAGTATAGTATATATGATAATATATATAGTAAAATAATTTTTGTCTGTTTTCTTCTATGTACTGTTCAAAAGTTTGGGGTCAGTATATTTTTTTTAATGGAAATTAATACTTTCAAAATTAATTTTGAAATTAATATCATTCATTAAGGATGCATTAAATCAATCAGAAGTGACAGTAAAGACATTTATGTTACACAAGGTTTCAAATTTCAAAAGAATGCTGTTCTTTTGAACTTTCTATTCATCAGAGAATCCTGAAAATTTAAATATATCACGGTTTCCCATTATATTCAGCAGCACAACTGTTTTCAACATTGATAATAATCGGCAAATCAGCATATTAGAATGATTTCTGAAGGATCAGATGACACTAAATACTGGAGTAATGATGCTGAAAATTCAGCTTTGATCACAGCGATAAATTACATTTTAACGTATATTCACATAGAAAACAGCTATTTTGAACCGTAATAATATTCAGCATTACAATATATTATCAATATGTATTACTGTAATTTCTTTCAAAAACTTGATTTTACTGACCCCAAACTTTTTGAATGGTAGTGAATGTAATAAGTAACCATTTACATGCAACACACCACTCTACTTTTAGCAATGGAATAAAGGATATATTATATATACACTGGGATCATTTCAAATCATTCACTACTAAACCAGAAGCTGCTTCCGCTGCTGTTAAATAGGTTACAGGCTCATTACTTTGGGTCAGCGTGTGAAGTTGTCTAGAGTAGAGGACAGTCCGTTAAGATGAGCCAGAGCCAAAAGTAAAACTAATGCACCTAATTATATTTCAGGATGTCTGCTGCAGTGAGTTGTAATGGCCGTTTCATCCCTGAGCTTACAATTCATTATAACGACTGTCAGAATTGTTAGTGAGCTGTCAAAAATGCTGTTGTGAGACATAAAACAGGCAGCAAAGAAACGTGCGAGAACAGAAGTGTGAACATTGGGCGGTTCATGATATCAGAGACACGTGCTGAAGATAACCTGATGTATTATTACAGTGTGGAGATACAGGCTTTCTTCAGAATGCACTCACTCTAAAGCATAGTTGTCAGGACCTAGTGCTAATAAATCACATATCATAATTAAAATTTAATAATAACCCATTTTACTTTCAAATTTACCAATCCTGATACATTTCAAATGGAAAAAAAAGATCAGGGCAAAAATTACTAATAGTGGCCCGAATTAGTAAATGTTACTTCAAAGACAGTTTTCTCATACTTTGTATGGAACCTTGTTTCCGCCATTGGGAAAAAAAACATAAATTTTTTTATCTCACAATTCTGACTTTTTTCTCGCAATTCTGAGTTAATATCTTATATCTCAATTCTGAGAAAAATAAGAGCTGTGTGATTAAAAAGTCACAATTCGTTTTTTTTTTTTACTCCATGCCGTGTAAAAAAAAAAAAACTAATTGTGAGATTAAAACTCAAAATTGCAAGGAAATTACCGCTTCTCAGAAATATCAATTTATGTTTCTCAATTCAGATTTGTGAGATAAAAAGTCACAATTACCTTTGTATTATTTTTAATTTTTTTATGTTGTGGTGGAAATAAGCTTCCATAATTTGCGCCAACCAAGATCAATAATTTTCAGAAAAAAATATTTTCCCAAAACAAAGTTGAGCTATTAAGCTTTGAAGCCAATATAAATCTAAAAAAGAGGTCAAGAAAAAAATGATGATGTCACTCATTTAAATATGAAATTATGAAATACCAAATCATAAATTCAGGACTTTTCTCCCAGAAAGTACAGGCTACTTTTGAGATAAAAAGAACATATTTAAAGCTAAATTTAGGTATAATTCTTTGTATTAACCATGCAAATTTGCTGCATCTGTCTAATGATATTCCAATGGAAAAACACCAACTTTCTGTGGTAGCAGTTGTTATGCTAATGTAAGTTGGGTTTGCTGTTTATTACATCAGTAGTATATGGAGACACACATGAGCATTTCATGAGAAAGAGCCTGAGGTTAACGAGTCAGAGTTTGAAGAAAGTGAGCTGAAAGGTCAAATTCAGAGTGAAATGCTGCCTGTTATGAACATTCCTCCATGTTGATCTATTGTCTGCTGTGTGTTATCGGTTAGAACGAGAAGAGTTCGTGTCTTGATTTGTCCCGTGTGTTTGGTAACTATTCAGATCTGTCCTGACTGTAGAAGCAGCCGTACAGGAGCTTGTGTCTCTCAGCGGTGACACTCACTGCAGCTCTCGTCCGGCGCTCCGGTGTCACAGATTGTGAAATGCATTCAGTCTGTAATCAGTCACCGCTCCAGAGGGTCACATTGTGGGTTATTTGAGAGCTCGCACATCTTTTGTGTGTGTGTGTGTGTGTGTGTGATTAGCGAGTGTCAGTTTAAGGACTGAAGAACAAATGGGAAGCAGAACTTTTCTATTAGTTGTGCCAGTGCAGAGCTTTATTGAGTTGTGACGAGCAGGCACTTCCCCTGAATAGAGTCACTGTAAAAATGTCTACCTAATTCTACTTAACTTACATTTTTAAGTATCAAATAGGCTGTACAAGTTATACAGCTAATTTTTTTTAAATCTTGTGTCGTTGAATTCCAAAAACTTAAGGCAAGACTCTACCAGGTGAATAGGGTAAAGAAAATAAATACAAATAAATAAATAATAGATATCAGTATTACTGATGTACTGATATTTTGGTTGCACTTTATTTTACAGTACGTGTACTTACAGTGTACCTACATAAGAAAGTTTTGGTAATATAAGGTAACTACATGGGGTAGGTTCAGGGTTAGTACCCAGTTATTACCTAGTTATTGTAATTATTATAATAAGTACATAGTACACTCTAAAAAATGCTGGGTTGTTTCAACCCAACTTTGGGTCAAATATGGACTAACCCAACTTTTAGGTTAAAAATGTTATGTAAAAATTTAACCCAACAGTTGGTTTAGTCCATATTTGACCCAAAGTTGGGTTGAAACAACCCAGCATTTTTTAGAGTGTATGTACATGGGGAACAGGACTGTAAAATAAAGTGCTACCGATATTTTTGTATTGGTTTTCTGAAATGTTATGCGTAAATATGCTAATTATTGGCATTATCTAATTAAATGCAGACTAATTTGCATACATTTCCAGAATTTAAATCTTAACATTGGATAAAGCCAGGTTGAAAATTGTTGACATATTGCAGGTTTCTTCCAGAGAGGATTTTGAATTTCTAGAAAATCAGGAAATACTGTCAACAGGCAGAAAACAAATAAATTTTCACCATGTTTTTAGGGAAAAAACAATAGTTTTAAATCAGAGTGAATGATATATGAACAAACCCCTCAGTAAAAGCCTTCAGAATATAGATATAGAAATATTTGGTGTATGTAAGTGCTGCTGAAGTGGAGAAACAAACTTTTGAATTGATATGGATTGGAAATGAAATCAATAGTCGCAAGTAGATAAAGTGCAATAAAATAAACACTTAAAAGTGTATTTTAGATGTGTTCGTTCCACTAGTTTGAAACAACACTTTATGAAATGCCAAATCGCCCAAAATCTCAAAATTGACTGATGCATGAAAATCAGTTTTTGCCTGTAGTGTCTCGCCTTGGTTTGGTTAAATGATTTTGATGAGTTAA
Source organism: Sinocyclocheilus rhinocerous (assembly GCF_001515625.1). Lineage (NCBI taxonomy): Eukaryota > Metazoa > Chordata > Actinopteri > Cypriniformes > Cyprinidae > Sinocyclocheilus > Sinocyclocheilus rhinocerous. The sequence continues at coordinate 169,754 of NW_015634472.1, forward strand.
AGTAAACAGGTTATATTGAGTATATATAGTATTTTCTACAGTGTGCAGAACAGGGCCTGAAACTCTTAAAGGGTTAGTTCACCCAAAAATGAAAATTCTGTCATTAATTACTCACCCTCGTGTTGTTCCAAACCCGTAAGACCTTCGTTCATCTTCAGAACACAATTTAAGATATTTTTGATGAAATCTGAGGGCTCTCTGACCCTCCCATAGACAGCGAGGTAACTACCACGTTCAAGGTCAAGAAAAGTACTAACGACTTTATTCCACATTTTCGTCTCTACTGCGTCACTTGTGGACGCGCGTTCACGACAGTACCATATACGTGAGCATGTGGCGGCGCTCAGATTTCATCAAAAATATCTTAATTTGTGTTCCGAAGATGAACGAAGGTCTTACGGGTTTGGAACAACACGAGGGTGAGTAATTAATGACAGAATTTTTGGGTGAACTAACTCTTTAAAAGTGATTTTAGAAGCATCTGTTTAGATGGACTCAAACAGTGTCGAGTTCTCAAAGGATCGATTTCACAGCATGACTTCGTGTCGTGATTTGAGGCCGTATCAGAGGTTCTGAATGTTTTCGTCACTCCGTTTCTTCCAGTGGCAGAGAAGCCGGAGATGGCGGTCATGCCAGTGTCGCTGGAGAACCGCTCGTGTGTGCTGATCCGCAGGGATCTGGTGGCTCTGCCCGCTAGTCTCATCAGTCAGATCGGCTACCGATGCCATCCCAAACTCTACACGGAGGGAGACCCCGGAGAGAAACTGGAACTGGTGGCAGGTTGGTGAAATCACTCAGTCAGCCCTGTCAAAGTTAGCAGAGAATAACAAAAGCATTACAGGAACATTCAGATTAGGAATTGAAAGATTATGTGTATCTTTAGTCAGATGTGTTTACATTGTAAATTGATTTATGTAGTAATAAAAAGAGAAATCCAAAATCCCCTCTGGAGATGTCAACAAAATCGAACAAGAATTTGGCTTTATCCAACATTCAGATTCACTGAATGCTTATTTAATTAGATCATGCCTAATTTGCATATTTAAACATAACATTTCAGAAAACTTGTAATACAAAACAACTGTCCTAATGTACTGTGAATAATCAGCTGGAGGAAAACATGGTGAGATCATTAGTTAATAGTTATTAGTTTAAACCTATTGCCCTGTGCTGATGTTCTCCAGTGCCGTTGGTTGTTGTCGTATGTCTCTGTGTTGTGTGTTGTTCAGGCACAGGTGTGTTCATGACCAGAGGTCAGCTGATGAACTGTCATCTGTGTGCTGGTGTCAAACACAAGGTGCTGCTGCGCAGGCTCCTCGCCACCTTCTTTGACAGGTGTGTGTCATCACTTTGTTAATCCAGAGCCACTTTAAGGCAAGCCTACAAGATTAGCAAAACTGTGTAATGTTGCAGTACGCAGGGATGGACACCAAAGGCCGGTTTATGAATGGATGTCAATGGAGGAGAGGCTTCACGACGCTGAATAAATACGCTGCTTTTGTGGGAAAACAGCTTATCGTTTAATGAATCGACAGCCTATTGGCTAATGTTTGGACTGAGCTATTTTTAGAGTTCACACTGAAAAAAGTGCTGTTTTATAATAGAAGCCAGTAGTGCTGGGCGGTATACCGGTTCATACCGAATACCGGTGTTTATTTTTGTTATGATATGAATTTTTAAAATACCGCAATACCGGTATATGTCACTTAAACAACGTTCGGAACGCGTCGAAGGGGTCTGTTTTCACTGTTGCACTGTGGTGAGCGCACAGCTGTATGTGTTACTAAGCGTGAAAGTTCTGAAACTGAAGCTGTAGAACTAATAGAACGTGATGACACAGAAGAACTCATCCACAATATCCACATTGACCGCCACAAATATCCACCGCCCCTGCCATCAGCTCCCGCGTCTCACACACACACACGAGCGCGATTTTAGCACTAGATTTTGCAACTTTCAGACCCTTTTAGCGGCTTTTTTTCCATAGAATATTCATACTGACAAACCTAGCGACTTTTTTGGATAAACCTTAGCTATGGTTCAGTTGGAAGATTTCGCCAGTGCTGTCCCGCGAACGCGAGGTCTGACTTTCCCGCAGAACTGTCACCTCTCTCGGTGTCTGTTCTGTGCAGTGAGCGGCAGAGAAGCAGTGCATTCAGTTGGCCGCACCGCAGCCAGCTCGTCAATAAATGAGTACAAAACAGTGTTTCCTAGCACCTGTCGCTTACTGATTGTTTGGAATTATAAATATGAGTGTAGTTCGTCTGTTAATATCACATGCAGTTTTTTGTTTGTTGCTTTTTTTTTAGTTTGTTACTCAGACGCAGGCAGTGCGCTGCATGAGACAAAAAAGTAATATAGCCAAAACAACCGCATAGCCGCTCTTTAGTGTAAGATGCATGTTGATTTTATCAGACGATGCCGCGGTTATAAATGAGAGTGACTCCTGGTTAACATGTATTAAAAGGGGTCGTGTTTAGTCACTATTTAGTGTGGTATTTTTTGACAATATTCACTCATCATGACAGTAAAATAGGGCATTCTAAGTCAATATACTGCAGTATTTCCTCTCTCAATCAGTAGAAAATATGGTTAACACCCGGTCATGCATGAAAAAAAAAAATACCGTCATGTACCGTGAAACCGGTATAATTTTGAAAAATACCGTTATATAAATTTTTGGTCATACCGCCCAGCACTAGAAGCCAGAGACAATTTTGCGAAGTTTATGGCACTTCTCATTTATTTCTATGGCATCCACAAACAGTGATTGACTGTCGCACAAAGAAATTCAGTGACATTAAAGCTGTAATGTGAAGGCACACGTGATCCAAGTTGAATGTTAAGCATTCTCTTACACTTTTAGCACCATAAACAGTATGAAGAATGTGCTGCAGCAGTAACGACAGACTTTTTTATTTAATGACTATTTAAAGATTTCATAGTTTGTTCAGTAAACGAAACACTTTTATGTTGTATCTTTTCCCCATGCTGTACCAAAAAGCGTATCAAACCATGATTTAAGAAATGATTTGCATAGGGAACCATCATTTTGTGTACCGTTACACCCGTACAGTTATGTGCAGTGCAGTTATTGAGATATTGAGTGTTTTGGTCTCATAGCTTTGCTCTCAACTGCACCTTCTGCTGGCTGCTTTTTGAATCTGCAGGAACACTCTAGCAAACAGCTGTGGGACAGGGATCCGATCATCAACCAGTGACCCCAGCCGAAAACCACTGGACAGTCGAGTCCTGAACGCTGTCAAATGTACGTTATGCTCTATGTGTCATCAGTGATGTTCAAATCAACATTCATTACACCGCCCTGCATCGTATCTGCTGAATGAAATCCAATACTTGTTTCTTAAATCATTTTGGGTTCTGATTCCAAAAATAAGGTCTGTTTTGCTCAAGCATGTCATGCTTTTTTACAAAATATTATGCTTTGCTTTCGACAACCATTAGTATGGTGAAGAAGTCTTGTATTTTGCCTTAATCAGCAGAAAAAACACCACAAACACATGATTCCTGTCTGAATCTGAGCAGATTGTTGATGCTCTCAGCCCATTTTCACATGCATGACATTATTTGATGCCTGAACCTGATTTCAAGGTCAGAATTATGGAAAGTGACAGAAGAAAATAAAAACATGAGCAGATGTTTTCTGCTTTTACTGCATCTAAACAGCCACAGAAAATTACAGATTTTGTGAAAAAGCTTCTTTATTTCTAAATTTGTATCTATGTAAGTTTCTTTGACATTAAATGCAGTATTTTAACATATTTTCCTACTCGTTTGAATATTGTAAGTTACATGAATACTAATGTCAAAAAAGTAATGTTAAAACTTTTTACATTTGACTGCTTTCATTATTTTGATATGCCATTAAAGCAGATATACACACACACACACACACACACACATATATATACAGTCGTGGTCAGAATTATTGGCACCCTTGGTAAATATGATCAAAGAAGGCTGTGAAAATAAATCTGCATTGTTAATCATTTTGATCTTTTATTTTAAAAAATCACATAAATCTAACCTTTCAATGGAGAATAAGAATTTAAAATGGGGGGAAATATCATTATGACATAAATGTTTTTCTCTAATACACATTGGACACAATTAACGGCACCCTTTTATTCAATGCTTTTTGAAACCTCCCATTTGGCATAATAACAGCTCTGAGTTTTCTCCTATAATGCCTGATGAGGTTAGAGAGCACCTGACAAGAGACCAGAGACAATTCCTTCATCCAGAATCACTCCAGACCCTTCAGATTCCCAGCTCCATGATGGTGCTCCTCCTCTTCAGTTCACCACACTCATTTTCTATAGGGTGCAGGTCAGGGAACTGGAATGGCCATAGCAGAAGCTTGGTTTTGTTTTTTTGTTGTTGTTTTTTAAGGTTTGTTTTTGGATTATTGTACGGTTGGAAGATCCAAACATGGCCCATTATAAGATTTCTAACAGAGTCAGTCACTTTTTGATGATTTATCTGTTGGTATTTGATAGAATCAAAGATGCCATGTATCTAAACAAGATGTCCAGGACCTCCAGCAGAAATATAGGCCCACAACATTAAAAATACAGCAGTATATTTCATTGTACACATGGGGCACTTTTTATCCCTGTGTGCACCTTTGTTTTTTCTCATTGTGATGGATGAGTAAGGGCATTTGGCCTTTGTTTTCCCTCCTATTTATATTCCTGTGAAACAGGAAGCCATGGCTGGATAATTTCATGTTCATAATCACCCTGGTATGCTCAAAATTGTAAATATGAATGGGAATATACTTCACAGATATTTTACTCATAAGAATTTCTAAGGGTACCAATAATTGTGTCCAACGTGTATTTGAGAAAATATTTATTTCATAATGACATTTTCCCCCATTTTCAATTGTTTTAGTTCAATGAAAGGTTAGATATTTGTGAATTTTTTTAAAATAAAAGATCAAAAGGATTAACAGTGCAGATTTATTTTCACAGCTTTCTTTGATCATATTTACCAAGGGTGCCAATAATTCTGACCACGACTGTATATATACAATTTGAAATATCTTTTTTCTTATTTTGTGGAAAGACTGTACATGATGTAAAGGTTTTGTTGATATTGAACTCTGCATCATCAAATTAGGTAATATATGCAACTTCTTTTTTGCAACTTCGCAAAAACATTTTCAGTATGCAGTATAATCAAGCAGTGTCTGAATTCAACATTATCAATTAAAGGGGTCATATGATGCGATTTCAATTTTTCCTTTCTCTTTGGAGTGTTACAAGCTCTTGGTGCATAAAGAAGATCTGTAAAGTTGCAAAGACTAAAGTCTCAAATCCAAAGAGATATTCTTTATAAAAGTTAAGAGTCAACCACGCCTACCTAAAACGGCTCGTTCTAACACACCCCACATACCTACGTCACTATCTGGGAAGAGTTGCATAACGCCGCCCAAATAGTGACGTAGGTATGTGGGGGCGTGTTAGAACGAGCCGTTTTAGGTAGGTGTGGCT
>NW_015634472.1:178141-211696 GCF_001515625.1 Sinocyclocheilus rhinocerous
GTGAAACTACTTTGTTTGGTCTTCCAAAAGAGGACACGACTACAAATCAGTGGTTAAGTTGTATTTACAACACTGTTCCAGAACAGTTCAACCCAAATATTCAGATGTGTGCAGCACATTTTATGGAGGACCGTTTCCTGATCCTGGTAGAGTAGACTACAATGCCGGCTGTTCTGACTCACATACTGTAAGTACTTTTTTATATTTAAAAAGATTTTATATTTTTTATATTTAAAGCAAGTTTTTTGGGGCAGTGTAGAGTAGGGCTTGTTGTTTGTCATTTCTCCGATCACAAATGCAGACAGGGTTTTATGTTTAAGTATGGTAGGGGCGTAACATTTTCGTCACACGCTTGAGGTATTCGGCCAAATTCGCTGGATAGCTGGCCAATCAGAGCACACCTCGCTTTTTTAGAACCATGAGCTTTGTAAAAATCGACGCATTTCAGAAAGGCGGGGCATAGAGGAGAAACAATAATGTACATTATATGGAAAATAATGTGGGTTTTTTTTACCTTAAACCGCATAAACACATTGCATTACACCAAATACACAAAATAATGTTCTTTTTAGCAACGTCATATGACCCCTTTAATTCCTGTTCCTTATTGCACACAATTCATAGAGCTTTAGGTTTCTTCTCTTTCAAGCAATTAATATGTGCTCTTTTTTTCTAGTTTACTGTCAGAACTTTGCGCCCAACTTTAAGGAAAGCGAGATGAACGTCATTGCCGCCGACATGTGCACCAATGCGCGGCGCGTGCGGAAGCGCTGGCTTCCCAAGATCCAGTCCATGCTGCCGGATGGGATGGAGATGTACCAGGGCTCGGCGGCAGGCGTCAGTCTGGGCATCGGCGGCCTCCCGGTGGGCATTCAGCTGCCCTTCGAGCCGGACTTTAAGAACATGCTATCCTCGGGCCTGAGCCTCTACACCGAGCGCAAGGAAGCCGCGAGAACTCACTTACCACTGGATGCCGACGGCCCCGATATCCCGCGGGATGGAGGCGAGGAGGAGACGCAGGACGAGGAGGAAGAGGCCCAGACCGACAGCGCCGACGGGACATTGGGGGTGGGGCCTGTCAAGCCCGAAACTGAGGGCGGGGCCAGTGTAACCACACCTCCTGACAGGCAGCAGCAGGAGGAGGAGTTTGTGGACGGCTTGAGAGTAAACGGGCAGTGAGACTGGAGAACCCGGCCTTCAGTTCATATCCACCATGTGAATAAACACTGAAGGGAGGAATCAAACACACACAGGCATCGATCATGAAGAACACACGAACACACATGCATTTGATTTTGCAAATGCTGGATTTTCAGTCGGACGGTGGCAGGACGTTCATCATGTGCTTCAGAGAGCAGAAGTCACGGGTCGTGTGAGGAAATAACGCCAGTGGCACGGCGGGGGACCTTCATTGTGAAACATTATATTACATTTAGCATGTTCCGTTCTTGAGATCACTTTGCCATAAACATAGCAGTGAATCTCACTAAAGCATGACCAGATCACTTTACACCCCAAAATCAAGAGGATGAAGCTTTTACAAGGGCCACTGACATTCATGTAGCTACATCAGTGTACGTTTACAGTCATCCAAATAATCTGTTTGTGATCAGATTGATGGCTAAATCTGACTACTTGCTGTCAGTCCAAATGAAATTTTGATCGGATTGAAAGGAGTAATGTAGACCTGAAATAATAAGATCAACAGGATAAGATTAAGTATGTAAACACTTAAAAATGACTATTTTCTTAATCAGATTCAATAATAGCTTGCAAAACGTGCACAGTTTGCATACTTTCACATCATACGTACATGTGTATGATTATATACATCTTACATTTTAAGAACTGGTCAGTGGATGAGACTGAATGTTAAAGGGTTACTCCATCCCACTTGCCCCCATGTCGTTCCAAACCCGTAAAAGCTTCGTCCGTCTTCGGAACACAATTTAAGCTATTTTGGATGAAAACCAGGAGGCTTGTGACATTCCCATTGACTGCCAAGTAAATAACACTGTCAAGGCCCAGAAAAGTATGAAAGACATCGTCAAAATAGTCCATCTGCCATCAGTGGTTCAATCTGAATTTTATGAAGCGACGAGAATACTTTTTGTACGCAAAGAAAAAAAAAACAATTCGTCTCCTCCGCGTCACCCTAGCGCAATTTTGGAGAGTATCCACTGAGCGCAAACAGCGTATGTTGTTCTGTGTAAGCCGCACCACACGGATATGTTGTTTTCGTTCAAATCAAAGCACAAACAGCGTAGAAAACGTATCCGCGTGGCGGAGGGGGTGACGCAGAGGAGACGAATTGTTGAATAAAGTCGTTATTTTTGTTTTCTTCGCGTACAAAAAGTATTCTCGTCGCTTCATAAAATTCAGATTGAACCACTGATGGCAGATGGATGTGGTGCGGCTGACACAGAACAGCATACGTAGTTTGCGTTCAGTGGATACTCTCCAAAATGGCGCTACGGTGACGCGGAGGAGACGAATTGTTGGGTTTGGAATGACATGGGGGTAAGAGATTAATGACAAAATTTTCATTTTGGGGTGGAGTAACCCTTTAACTAAATATTTGCACAAAAAAAAAAGCTCTTCTGCCATAAATATCAGTTTTCTTTTTAGATATCGGTTTGCAATGTTTAGGGTTCATATAAGCTGAACAGAATCTGAAACCAGATTGCATTCATTACTATTGATGAAAATTAGTGCATGTAAACACACCTATGTGCCATTATTTACTTTATTAATTGACAATTAAGCCCCATTACAATATTTATATTAATATAAAGTAATAATATAAAAATATATGAATAAATGCACAAATAAAAAATAAACAATTTGGAATTAATTTGTAACTTTTTTAATATATACGTATATTCTGTTGTGTTTTCATATAAATTTTTAGAGTAATGTATTTGAATCATTGATTAATGAGTTTTGTTAACATTTTGATCATGGGAATTTGAGGTAAATTAACGTAATTGCAACCATAATGGTCCTAAACATATTTTTGCGATCTGGGCATGTTCTTTAGTGAGATTAATTTACTACCTATAGAAATGGCTGCGTTTAATAGTGCGTTTAAAGCTGAAATTATGCATTTCATGAGCGTTAAGTGACATTTCATGTTCAGTTTTTAGTGTAGCACATTGAGAATACGATCATCTTCACAAGTTTGACTGGTATGTGAAAAGAGCGATGCCTGCGTGTGTTTGACCTGATCTGAACGCTGACATACAGACAGATCCTCATGCTCACATGACCAGCCGACACACGGATGATTCACCAATCCTTCGAAACAAATGCACGCTGACGCTGCTAGAATGAGCGCTCACTTCCACTGCTTGCATGCCAGATCAGATACAAATTTACAGCCTCGATTATAATCTGCATCCCTCAAAAAATTAAGAAAAACTGCTACTGTTTATATAAGGATTGTTAGTCGGACAAGGTGATTTTTCCTGAATGAAAGAGTCAACAGGCGGGTTTTCACGGGGTGTTGCTGTCTAACCCGATCTCATGAAAGTGCGTATAAATAGTACGCCAAATAAAAAATAAAACTCATGGTATTGAGACACAAAAATGGACTTTGGCGTGTATATGCTACGCGATGGGTAGGATTAGGGTTGTGGGGTAGATGCGTATCATATGTACGCGAAAACTGCGTATCATATGCACGCCAACAAATTTCGTATCATATGCACGCGAAAACTGCGTATTATATGCACGCCAAACACGTGCGTAGCATATACACGCCAAAGTCCATTTTTGCGTATCAATACCACGAGTTTTCGTTTTTATTTGGCGTACTATTTATACGCATTTTCATGAGACCGGGCTCTGCTGTCTGGAATCGAAGCAATGGGGTTTTTCTGTACTGTAAACTCTTTAATGAATCTAGCTGGCTTGCACTCAGTGAGTTTAAGGAGGCGATAGAGAGCAGCTGCGCGCTTCGACTGAAGCTGCTGGAGACTGTTTGTGAGCGGCACTAAGAGCAAGTCTATGTTATTCTGTTCACTCTTCACACAGCTTTTGCTTTATGTTTGAGGCGTTTTCTGTTCCCTGCGTGTTTCTGTCACATGCACTAGTCTAGAGGACACTAACAGAACAAACCCTCCACATTAGGGTGGCCCTTATTTTTGAAATCTTCTGCTCTCACCCGCCCAGTCAGCTCCCCTCATGAGAAATGGAAACAAACCAAATTTCACTGAGATTGGACTATGTTTGGGGTGTGCACAACAAAATTTTAAATCTTTCATAATGACCATAACAGCACGTAATTAATAATTAAAAACGAGAACACAGAACAATGTTGTTAGCCGTTGCACTTCATCCGTCCCGAGTTCTAGTCGCGAACCTTTCCCGATCCCGTCCCCCGCATTTCGCTTCCTGCAGGAATGTTCTGTTTAAGATTTAACCTCAAAAATATGTCATATTCTCACTGAAACTTTAAGAGTGTTGTGTATTTATCAGGCTTTTAATACTGTAGTCGTCAGAATCTCCAGGTATGTTGATTTTACAGAAATTCAACTTCAATCGTGACGTTTAGATCTATTGATTTGATGCTCGATTGCTGGTTTATTTTTCACTGTCAGGTGTTTGGGAGTTTAAGTGCCTCGTCAGTGCTGTTGATTGACAGCTGTCATGATTCTGATCAACACTAGATAAGTCAAGCACCACGTCAGAGGACACATTTCTGTGAGAATCTTGAAGATCTGATGTTTCTTTCTTGTGAAGAGCTCAAAATGTCATCTTTACCCTTTTCTCCATTTTTGAGCATTTTGAGCATGCCCGTTCCATATCTTAATGAGGAAACATCTTGAGGAGGAATAATGGCCTTGATTTTGTTGAGGTTGAATAACTTGTGCCTTATTGTGACAACTGATACCACCTAAACACCAAAAAATGTTATGCAGTTGCTGGTTGGTTTGTTGTGTTAAGAACAACTCCGCACACCTGAAGATTCTGACCAGAACTGACAGTTGGCTCGTACAGTGTGATTAATGCTGTTCGATTTCATATTTATGTAGTCTGTGACTATTCAGAGCGATAGCAATATGTTTGTAAAGGTAGAAATAGTCGGCTGGCTGCTACTAAAATGTGCTGGAACTAATATATGATCACTAAGGCCAGTCTTACACTAGTATTTTTACACACGTCTTTTCTATCCTTCATTATTTACCCAGAAGCCCCTTCCAAGTATCTTGTCTCCACTGGCCAGCTTTATTTCTAAAGCCAAGTGGCTCTGAATTCATGCAAAATGTTGCACTAGATAACGTGGATCTGAGAGAATGTCCTGTAGAGCTCCAAGCTGTTTGTTGTAGCTGTTCAAATGTATGTAACATACTAATTTATAGATTTGTGTTGGTAGCGTAGAAGCTCCTTCAGTAAGGCCGAGCGTTATCCAAATATCAGCACTAATGGCTAATGTAAGTACTTTTGCACAGCTCTGAAGTTTTGCTCATGTGTGTGAGAATGAGACGAGTGTTTGTGAAGTTCAACACTGTGCATGATGAATCTGAGAGAAGCACTCTGTCAAACGGAACATATTAGTAACTCTAGTAACATATTCACAGATCGAAGTGGTCCAGAATTTCATCATTTGGCTTGTGCAAGTACAAATATCTCAGTAATGGCCATTGAATGTAATAAAAGCTGTTTTCTGGTGTTCACCTCATCATAAGAATGCATATGCATAAAGAAAATGCGATGCAAAACGTCTCGGTCCTTCATCTTCTTTATGCAAATGATAATTTCTTGTTTTTATTCCTTTGATTTTGGAGTGAAAAACACCCAGAGGATTCGCCCGTTCAGCACAGTGTTGTAGCGTTATTGCGTATTCCTCTGTCAGGATGCTGTGCAGCCGAATGACTTACTGTTTAATTATTCAAATTAATATGCACATTAATGATCTGCCTATAACTGCATGCTGTTTCTCCACAGATCGATCCGATGAGCAGTTCTCATGGGACTCTCGTGTCCCGCCTGCACTACGTACGTGTGTGTTTCTGCTTGTAAATAAAGGCAGCACTTTATCGTTTGTGTGAAGGTTGATGGAATTCATTGGGAGCCTGTAAACCGAGCGCCGACAATCAGAGCAAGAAGGTGTTTGAGGATCTCTGCTATTGAATGTGTTTGTCGTCTGACACGAACATGTGATTGAAGTACTACTAACGATAGCTGAGCTTTGCCTATAGCATAGCATCACCACGACGCGCTTACATGCAAGTTCCTTACGAAAGTTTATAATGAACAATTAAACTGCTTTTTTATTGAAATACGAAACAATTATGTCTACTGCAACATGTCACTGTCATTGTCATTGCCACAAATAAAATCTCTTTCATTCCCAGTGTCTTTGGTGTGTAAGTGTGACACTCATTTCTTTAACCCTTGCACTGTGCTGAAAATCGTTAGGTTACTGACGTAACCCTGGTTCTCTGATAACATGAAGTGAGGTATCTCACTATGGGAACGCCTCAGGCGTGACCGATCACGGAAGCACCAATAACACCACGTCTGCCAACTATGGCAGACCAATCGCTGTAGCGATCAGGGAGTCCTGCCTCCCTGTATATAAACCGCAGCTACCTGCCGTTTCGTCATTCTCCGCATATCTCTTCTCCGTGCAGTAAAGGCAAGGAGGGCAATGTTTGTGAGATACCTCACTTCATGTTATCAGAGAACCAGGGTTACGTCAGTAACCTAACGTTCTCTTTCTAACATTCGTTCGGTATCTCACTATGGGATATAGACAACTCCCGTATTGCCGATATGCTGACGAAGCGGACTAAAGAAAGAGTAGGTTATTATCTGAGTCATAACTCCCGACGGAGGTGAAAACAGAATAATATGAGGAATTCGCCTCTTAATAACCTGCATTATTCACCCCGACTACACACTCCCAGGACTGAGTGGGCCAGAGAGTGTTCTGTCACATCCAGTCTATAGAAACAAGCAAATGTGTGCGGAGAAGACCAGCTGGCTGCCGCGCAAATTACTTGAATAGAAATGCCTCTAAACAGAGCCCAGGATGTAGCCATACCTCTAGTAGAGTGTGCTCGTAATCCTATTGGGGGCTCTTTATTCGCATTGTTGTAACATGACACGATAGCCTCCACCACCCAGTGGGAAAGGCGTTGACGGGAGATAGGATTTCCTTTGTAAGAGTCAGCCCACGAGACAAATAGCTGATTGCTCTTACGAAGTGTGTGGGTTCTCTGAACATACGTATACAGAGCACGAACCGGACATAAACTGTGTAACCTCTCCTCCTCTGGGGATGAAAAAGGTGGTGGATGAAAAGCTAGCAGGTCCACTGATTGAACTGCACCAGCGTGATCAAACACTTTAGGCACAAACGCCGGGTTAGGTCTAAAAGTTACTCTTCGACCCCCCGGAGCGAACATCATACATGAGGAGTGAACTAATAAAGCATGTAGCTCACTCACCCTTTTTGCTGTAGTGAGAGCAAGTAACAGCGCCGTCTTAAAACCGAGCAGCTTCAAGGCAATGTTATCAATGGGTTCGAAAGGGGCTTTTGAGAGCGCATTCAGAACTATGGACAATTCCCAAGGCGGGACCAGCGGCTTCGATACTGGGTGTAGCCTACGTGCCCCTCTCATAAATCGACAGACGAGAGGGTGTTGGCCAAAAGTACCCACGTTAAGACCAACATGACATGCCGAGATAGCAGACAGATAAACCTTAACTGTAGAGAAGGCTCTGCCCTTATCCAGAAGGTCCTGTAGGAAGCACAGCACATCCGAAACTGAACACAAGAAAGGAACAATGCTTCTATCTGCGCACCATCCCTCAAACACCCTCCATTTGAGATTATATAAAGATCGTGTCGAGGCAGCCTTCACGTTCTGAATTGTCTCTATCACTTTCGGAGGTAACCCAGCTGCATTCAGATTTAGCCTCTCACGGGCCAGGCCCAGAGAGCTAGTTTCTGAGGGGAGGGGTGAAAAATTTCCCCCCGTGCTTGTGAGAGGAGATCCCTGCATGCTGGTAATGGCCATGGCTGGACGTAGAGCAGTTGCGCAATCTCCACAGCCCACAGTCTCCCTGGCCAGTATGGCGCGATCAGAATTATTACATGTTTGCATTGCCGAACCCTCCGTAGTGTCGGCTCAATCAGGCTCAACGGAGGGAACGCGTACAGTAACACGTCTGGCCACTCATGGGCTAGAGCATCCACACCCAACGGTGCATCGTCGCCAGCCAGAGAGAAGAACAAAGGACATTGCGCGTCTTCGCGCGATGCGAAGAGATCTACGGCGGCCCAGCCGAATCTCTGCCACACCATGAGGATCACTTGGGGGTGGGGTCTCCACTCCCCTTACAGAAGATTCCCTCTGGACAGTAAATCCGCTCGCCTGTTCATTATTCCTGGAACATGTGTCGCGTGTAACGACAGGAGGGTCCTGCTGCTCCACAGCAATCAGTGCAATCAGTTCTTTCACTAATAAGTGAAGCTTGTGAGAACGAACTTCTCCCTGCCGATTTATGTAGGCTATCACTGTTGAATTGTCTGTCCTGACCAATACATGATGATCCTTGAGAAAATGCACAAAATGTCTCAGAGCTAGTAACACTGTTAGCAGTTCTAGAAATTGTATGTGCTTCTCTCTCAGTGCGGGAGACCAAACTCCTCTCACTGTTCTGTCCTCGAACACCGCCCCCCAGCCCGTGAGAGATGCATCTGTCGTCACCACTTTCTTTAACATAACAGGACCCAGTAGGCATCCTGTCCTGAGAAAAGGCGGGGCTCTCCAATGACGAAGAGCGTTCATGCATTCTGGTGAGACACGCACTCTGCGGCTGAGACGGCTCTTGGGGCGAATGCCCTGTGACGCTGTCCAGATCTGAAAATCCCTCATTCGCAGCAGTCCCAGGGGAACCACTGACACTGTAGAGGCCATCAGACCCAGTAGCCGAAGACACATTCTGAAAGAGACTGATCTCCCTCGATGAAAAAGGGAGAGGCAGCTGTGAAATGTCTTGATGCGATCCTCTGACAGGAAAGCTCGAAACATCACTGAATTCAACCTGAGACCCAAGTAGACTATTTCCTGTGCAGGAGTTAGACGACTCTTCGTCTGGTTTATCTTGAAACCTAATCTCTCCAGATGCGTCACTAGTGTGTACGTATCGCTCTCTGCTTGCCACGGGGACGGCACACAGATGAGCAGATCGTCCAGATATGATGAAACTCTGACCCCTCCGTTCCTTAACGGCGTCAGAGCCGCTTCCACAAATTTGCTGAAAACCCTGGGAGCCAAAGCAAGGCCAAATGGTATTTACCTGTGAGCAGGAAAAATATCTCTGTGAAAATATGCCTCCTGGAGGTCCACCGAGGTGAACCAATCTCCCTGACGAATACTCTGACACAACATTCTGAGCGACAGCATTTTGAATTAGTATTTTCTGAGGTGTTTGTTGAGGACCCGTAAATCCAAAATGGGACAGAGACCTCCCCCTCTTTTGGGAATCACAAAATACAGGGAGTAAAAACCTATGTGGCTTTCTCTCGTTGGAATCACTCTTATCACTCCTTTTCTCATTAAAGAGGATATTTCTTCCTCTAAGACCTGAGCTGCTTCCCCTTGGGCCACTGAAATTACCACTCCATTGAACACAGGAGGTTTTACAGCGAATTGAAGTCTGTATCCCCTGTCTATCGTGGTTAAAACCCAGGGATGAACTGCGCATGCACGCCAGTTCGTTGCCTGAGCTGCGAGTGGGCCCTTCCCGTCTTTGCTCACTAGCGGTGTTGCAGCACACTCTAGTGGCGAAGGAGGGGAATACCGCTCCAGTGAAGGAGTTAGATTAATCTTTATTTGTGATTGTTTTAATTTTTTGTGATATTTCTTTATTTTTATCCCACTCTGCGCCCTCAGCCCTTGGCCTGGATGCGTCAGAGAAAACTTTTTTTGTGATGGGATGCTTATGAACTTTTGTCCTTCCTCCCTCACAACAAACCTCGTAGGTGGAGGGAGAGACAATTTTTTGGGGGGCACCAGAGGAACATGGGCCATTTCCCCACACACATTGGACTTTGAACTGACCACACAAGCCCATTTCATATTTAAATTCCTTCTCCTTTTCCCTGCGTGATGGAGAATGGAATCGTTCTGAAGGGATGGGACAGAGAAACCCTGAGTGCTGTCTCCAAACCCTTCCTGATGCCAAGTTGACGTCTCAGGTCTACCGCCTCTTTTTGTTTCCCTGAGGGGTTGCCGACCGGTGTTTCGCTGCTTCGTTTTGGTTTCATGAAACCGGGCTTTGACTGAGGGCCCGCGTTTCCCGGCTGTTGCGGTGGAGCCGGACGGGAAGTTTGATAGTCAGAATGTCTCCATCTCCCTGAATGTCTGAAGTTCGGTCGGCTTGGGTGATAAGGCCGAGCTGCCGGCGAATGCCTCTTCCTCTTTTTTCCGCAGGTCACATTGCTGACGCATCGTTGTTACCGTCGCGCCGAACATGGCCTTTGGATCAACAGGGGCATCCAAAAACTCCACCTTCTCTTTGTCAGAGAGGCCTGACAAACCCAGCCATAGTGATCTCTCTCCCACAACCGCTAAGCCCATACACTGACCGCAGCTTAGAACGTGCACAGGTTTAAATCTGTGATGAAACTTATCTCCTCCCAGAGTGCTGGGTTGGGAGATCCGGAGTCCAGCTGATGCCCCATCTCCTCAAATATCTCCCCTTGATAGGCAGTAAGGAGGGACGTCGCGTTCAAAGCATGAATGGCCAGAGCAGATCATTTATAGGCAGCGAAGCGCTCTGTTTTCCCTGGCAGCGAGGCTCTGGTTGAAGAGAGCACTGCCCTGCGACTTGGGTGCAAATGATTAGCCACAGATGATTCAACAGGGGGAGGATCCGCCATCCCCAAATCCTCCATTCCCTGAACATCCAGCCTCGAGAAGCCCTTGTCGGGCACACGGTGGGAAAAAGGCTTGTCTCAAAACCTCTTCATTTCAGCCACACAAGCCAGGACAGCTGAAATAAACTGCCTCGCTGGAGGGAGACGTGACGGAAGTCTCTTTCCATCATACAAATCTCTTTCAGCCCCCTGACCTGCTGGCTGGGATGGCCAGTCGATTGACAGTCTAGCCGCGGCCCTGCGACAGACCTCGAGTAGATCCGTGTCCGTCTGTACAGGGGAGGGTGAACTCACATCCTGTGCACTCGGCGGATGCGACTGATTTGGGGGAAGAATAGCATCTTCATCATCGTCATCCTCGTCCTCGAGGATGGCCGACAATACTTCATCCTCGTCATCTTCCTCTCCCGCTAACGGATCTTCGAACAGCGGGGGAAGGACGGGTGACACCCTCTCCATCATCTCTCCCCATGAGCTGACGGCCTGCGGACAATCCATCGGTTCCTCTCTGGGTTGAGCAGAGAGGCATGGATCCGACTTCCCAGCTACTGCCACGCGGAGTCTCCGCTCTCGGGTTTTAGCCGAGGACTTCGTGCAGTGAGGACAGCCCTCGGGGTTGGACAGAGCTGCCTGAGCATGTTTAGCGTCCAAACAGGAGATGCAGAGACCGTGTGAATCCTTCGCAGAAATCTACATTCCACAAGCACACGGATGGGGAGGAAGACCTTTGTCTCCGAGGCTCTCCGGCTCTTTCGCAGTGGCCATGGGGCCTGCATTCTCTTCGTTCGGTAAGCCCACCACAACGTGACAACCAGTACGGAGCTGTGTTGCGATAGAGAGCTCTCCTTTTCCTTCTTTTTGGTGTGTGGTGAGCGCCCCCGAAAACTTGAAAAATAAATTGAAAACATAGAGCAGAAAACTCGCCCTGACGCGTTTTCTCAGTTATCTCACTCGGTAAGTGAAGTCACTCATTACCTTGCGGCTCCATCTGTAAACTGTTAAGCAAATAATTCCAGAAGTCTGCTGAGCCAGCTTCCGAAAATCTTCACGGGGAAGAGAGTGAGAATGACGAAACGGCAGGTAGCTGCGGTTTATATACAGGGAGGCGGGACTCCCTGATCGCTACAGAAATTGGTCTGCCATAGTTGGCAGACGTGGTGTTATTGGTTCTTCCGCGATCGGTCATGCCTGAGGCATTCCTATAGTGAGATAACGAACGAATGCTAGAAAGAGAACTATAGAGCTTATATTATGACAAAACTATTTGAATTTGTATTGTATAAATTTGAATTATTGACAAGTGGCATTTATCAAAACTGAATATTATGTGGCATTTAACATAGTTCTGAATTAGATTTTTTTAACTTGAATATTGAACATATTCAAGTTAAATATGTTAGTTAGTTTTGTCATATTATAAGCTCCATAAAAATCCTTTACCTAATTTGGTGTTCTCGGTCAAGAAATTGCTTGTAAATCTCTCATTATGCTGTATTATCACTAAATCTTGGATTCAGTCTTTTTATCAACTTGTTTTCGTTCAGTGAGCAAGGTTTTGTTTTTCTTTTTGGAGCTGATTAATCATAGACCTTATTGATATGAGCTTGTGCAACCTCAATTTTTGACAGAGAAAGCATTATTTGTGGATAATTTGGGCTCAAAATCTGTGATGTATAAGTTTAGATCAATGAGGCCTACAATCAATCAACTCCAAAAAAAGAAATACAAAACCTGTGCTAATAATAAAAACAAAACAAAAAAACAAGCTGATACAAAGATCCAGTATTTGGTTATAATATATCATAATGAGTGATTTACAATACATTTTTGTAGGCCGGTAATTTTTGAACAGGAACACCACAAGTGTATCAAGGTGGGAGAAAAAAAAGTACAACAATTATATATTTTTTTTTCTTTTTAAGTTGTTATACCAAAGTCTGTAAGTTTTAGTCCAATGTGGTAACATTAACTAGCATTTCTGGGAAAAAGAAAATCCTCTGGGTCAAAATGACAGAAACACAGGGTTAAATGTCCTTCTGAAAACTTTGCTTTCAATCAAAATACATATTTCACAAAACAATACTTTTACTCAGTTGATCGTCATTAGTAGTAATAACATGTATATTGGATGCTCTTTCAGTAAAATGTCAAACTGGTTACTGAATGTCCCCTGACCTTTCACAAGGTCCAGTTTTTTGAATGTTTAAAAAGTTTTTTTTTTTCTTGGTTATGTGAATGTTAGAGAAAACATTAAAGGAATGTTCAATTTTAACATGTTGCAAACATAGTGGGAACGTTACTTTTGAATGTTTTCTGAACCATCTGAAATAAGTAGTTCAAAAAAACTTTAGATGAATGTCCAACTAAAACGTTCCATAAATGTAAAAAATTAATTAAAAATATATATATTTATGTTTTTGTTCTTACGTTTTGAGAATGTTGAACGTTGAAGGAACATTCTATTAATGTTACTGGAAGAATGTTTGTTCTTAACTTTGAGAGAACCTTTCCAGTGATTCTCGGGTGTTTTACTGTCAGCAAAGAATAGGTATGTGAATATGAGTCTAAATGTTTCTACTGCAATATTCATTATGGTGTCTGAATACCAAGAAGTACATTAAAAACATAATGTACTCGCCAGAAGACAGTAGTTTAATGTTCAAATGTGTCTCATATAGACTTTAATTATACGTCTACAAGTACACAGATGCACTGACACATAAATAATGGAATTACAGATGCTTTCAATTTACACTTACACAACTTTATTATGCATTATGAATTCAAAATCTTTCACTTACGGTCAGTGTGAGCGCCGCTGCTGTGCTGCGTTTGGCCGGTAGAGGTCGCTACCGTGTGACAAGATGATGATGACACGCTTCCGCTTCAAAACAAGCGTCACTTCCTGCTAAAGTTCAACGCGGGTTCTACGCAGAGAGTTTGAGATGACCAGAATAAATTCATTAGTTCGCCATTAATAACTCTATTAGCCACACATTCACTTGTTATTGTAGTGAAGCTTTGCAACGATGGGAGACGATCCGGACTCTGTTCCAGAGAGAGAGATGAAGGTGAGACCCTTACCGGTTAGCATGACTCTTATTATTATTATTATTATTATTATTATTATTATTATTAGAGCAATAGTGTTCTGTGGCAGATAAAGGTGACGTATGTTTATGGTGTGTGAGTTACTGTGGCTCGTGCGTTTTGAGTCTAGTTTCTAATTATTATGGTTTGATGTTGTTTCAATTTTGTAAACTAGATCTAGTCATAATTAAATGATTACATATGCACACGAACTAAGAACATAAACGCATGCTGGAGGTTATGAAGTGTCATATGTGTCTGTCCATTCCTTCATACGTAACGAACTGACAGCTTGATGGAGCCAGATGCAGTTTCCCATCAGATTCTCTGCATTATTTATTAATGTCTGGGATTTGAATCAAAGTGAACTTCCTTTTAATGTCAGTCATGCTGTGAAATGAAAGTGAAAGCTGTGAGTTTGTTTGACACACACCTGAATCGGGAGTATTGACAGGCTGCTTGTTCTTCTGTTGCCTGTTTTCAGTGTCACGTGTTGTGACGTCATTCCCATCCACACGTGTGTTTGTGTTATTCAGGGTTTCTGTGGTTCTTAAAGGGGTCATATGGTGCGATTTCAAGTTTTCCTTTCTCTTTGGAGTGTTACAAGCTCTTGGTGCATAAAGAAGATCTGTAAAGTTGCAAAGACTAAAGTCTCAAATCCAAAGAGATATTCTTTATAAAAGTTAAGAGTCAGCCACACCTACCTAAAACGGCTTGTTCTAACACGCCCCCACATGTCTACGTCACGATGTGCGAAGATTTGCATGGTGTTCGGGCCAATCACAATGCACTGGGTCAGTTGGCCAATCAGAGCAGACTGCGCTTGTCGGAAGGAGGGGGCTTTGTTGAAAACGACGCGTTTGAGAAAGGCGGGGCATAGAGGACCTACAATAATGTACAGTATTTGATAAATAATGTGTTTTTTGAACATTAAAGCATGTCAACATATTCTGTTACACCAAATACACAAAATAATGATCTTTAAAATAGCATCATATGACCCCTTTAAAAAGTCTCAGTTTGCCTTTCCGCAAATTAAAAGCTAAAAAGGTCTTACATCGGAGCAGAAAGTCTTCATAAAGTCATGGCATTAAATGTTGCACACGCTGCAAAAAAAAAACAGATTCTTCCTCAGTATTTGTCTCGTTTTCCAATACAAATATTGAAACCTCTTTAAATCAAGATATATTTACTTGAGATGCAAAACTAAGATATGAAGTCTTGTTTTCTGAAAAACTGAACTAAATTGTAAAAAGGTTTATGCTTAAAAACAAGATCAAACTGATCTGTTGATGGGGTATGAAAACTTGTTTCCCCTTTGAATTAAGTTTGATTTTAAGTTGAGTTTGGCAGATAGGCCTATTTGTTCTCGTTTTAAGCATAAACTCACTTTCTTTTGATCAATTTCTCATAAAACAAGAAGTAAATGTATCTTGATTTAAGATTCTTTAAAGATTTGCGCTGGAAAACAAGACAAAAATACTGAGGAAGAGCATCAGTTTTTTGCAGTTTGATCACAAGGTACAGTAAAATTATTTCCATGTTGGTTTGGAGAAGAGAATTTATTTTTTTTGTAAAATTATTTAAAAAGAAACGGAGATTGATTGGAAGATGTATTTTAAATTTCGACGCGTTGCTAATACGAGACATTTACATTTAGTGAACGTATTGACGTATTGCATTCCCTTCCAATTTTCTTTACTTGGTCTCATAAACCCTGCGGAAAGCCTGATGTTTCACAGCAGTAATAAGCACTGACATACAGATGTGCTCTTCTGTGCTTCTCAGGACTTCCAATTCCGTCAGATGAAGAAGATCCGCGTGTTCGAGTCTTCTGCGGATCTTCCCAAGGAGCGCTCCAGTCTCCTCACCATCTCCAACAAATATGGCCTGACGTTCGCTGGCAGAGACAGGACGCTGAAAGTGTTCTGGACGAGAGACGTGATCGCAGCCGGCCATCTGGAGGGAAACCCCAATGACACGGGTAAGAACGCATGAACCCTGTGCTGCTGTGCTGTGACTGCGCTCAGGCTCACGTGTGTGTCGTGTGTGTGTCTCATCAGTGGAGTGCTCCTGCGTGGTCACAGTGGCTGTCGGCGTGGCGATGCATCACATGGCTCTGAGCAGCGACGAGCTGACGCTGTCTGTGTGCAGGACGGGGGACGCTGCCGAGCTCACACTGGACTTCTACGACGTCCGCACCTTCCTCAACAAGGTCATTCAGCTCTCCTAAAAATATTTCAGCTGGGCTTTCATTTGTTTCCTCCTGATACTGTTAATGTTGCCCGTGAATAAAGCCATTGTTGCTGATATGGCATTAAAACATAAATAAGCAGCTTTACAGAAATAAACACAAAAATAACAGTGATGCAAACTTAAAGTAGTATACTACTGCTACTACTATTTTACTACTATTAGAAACAGTTAAAAGGTCTTAAAGGGGTCATATGATGCTTTTTTAAAGATCATTATTTTGTGTATTTGGTGTAACAGAATATGTTGACATGCTTTAATGTTCAAAAAACACATTCTTTTTCAAATACTGTACATTATTGTAGGTCCTCTATGCCCCGCGAAAAAAATGACACAAAGTTTAAATAAAGTAAAATTCAGCAAACAATGTAGAACCAATTAAATAAGAAACTAATGTTTTAAAAAAACGTCTAAAATCACCTGAGATAAATGGCAAAAGTCAACAGGCTTTTCAAAATCCAAAATATTGCCAAACAGGCGCTTTTGCATCTCGTTTCGTGGGCAAGTGACATACCCGGTGTTGCGGCTTAACACCGGTATCACCGTCAGCACCGTCTATCGCGGCAAGCCTAATTAAATGCTAGTGAAGTGTCTACTTTTCAAATAACTTTTGTGAAAATGTAAAACGTCAAAATATGGGTAAAATAATGTTCCATCATTCAGCGTAACAGATATATTTATGTAAAAATGTAATGACACACTTATTCTGATCTGTACTTATTAGAATATATGAAAGAGATCATACTCAATTTTATTATATTTGAATTGATGAAAATGTCTTCCTGACAAACGGGTAAAACCTAGTGGTTTGAAGGATAGTGACAAAGATTTAAAATTACAATTAATTAGTTTTTATGGGCTGCACTGTGATCCTTAAATAGTCTTTTAATGTCATCTAATGATTCTTGTTTTGAATATGCCTGACAAGATTTTTTGGTGTATGAACTACTATTGTTACACTGAATGACGTTTTAGTGGGTGTCTTCAGTAAATCATGGTATTTCAGTGGATTGTACTGTTGTTTAATAATTTACCTGATTGTTCAGCTGATAAAGCATCTTCCTGAAAAGACTTTCAGTAGACAAAAATTTGTGAGTTGTGAAAATTAGAGGATTTTGAACCTTTATACAGCACATACCAATGTAAAAAGTCTTAATTATGTGTTAATTTCAAACCTGCAGGCATCTAGTAGTTAAACCTTGGTGTTACATATGATTTTCTTTTTCTCCCTCCAGATGGCATTAATCTGCCTTTCATCCACTGGATTTCAAATACCTTTGCTTAAACACTGCATTAATCTGAAATGACATTTTTCTTCTAATATTTGTATTAATTTATATAGAAATAAATTATGCATCATTTAGAGGTGATTATTGTCTAGTACAATGAAATCCCCTCAAAATACAAAATGTTAAAGAATAAATTTGATTGAAACAAAATGTAGTACATTTATGAAAAAACAAAATGTTACGCTTATTGTCTTCAGTCTGTTTTGAGGATCAAGAGTGTGGTGAAGACCAGAGTGTTAATGTGTGTGTGTGTGTGTGTGTGTTTGCTCCAGCAGGACAGACAGGAGAAGCGTCCCTTCACCTCTTTCAGACCCATGGCCGCTGCAGACACGCTGGTCCAGGATCTGAAGTGGAGTCCGGTGGACGCGTCCCGTCTGGCCGTGTGTCTGTCCGACGGCAGTATGATGGTGCTGGACGTTCAGGACTCCGTCAGTGTAGTCGCTCAACTTCCTGCCTCTGCGGGAATCACATGCGGTCAGTGGTTACTGTGTGCTCTCTTTAGTCTCACAGTGCTAGTTCTCAGTTCTCAGTCTCTAGATATCTCAAGCACTAGTTATTCAGTATCTTTGATCTTATTTTTAAGCTGGTTGATTCGTTCCTCTCTCTGTCTTTGTAGTTTGCTGGAGTCCCAAAGGGAAGCAGGTGTCTGCTGGGAAAGAGGACGCCACAGTGGTTCAGTTCACTCCTGTAAGTCTGTGCATGACTGTTTATGACAGACAGATCTTCACTTGACCAAGAATGAGAACTAAATTACTAGAGCCCGACCGATATGGGTTTTTTGGGGGCCGATATCGATATATCGGCCGATATTCTTTGTGTATATTATAGTACGGTACCAGTCAAAAGTTTGGACACTTTCCCATTCGTGTGTCCAAACATTTGATTGTCTGACATCAGTGCACTGAACAGTACATTTTAAGTTTATTCAACTTTAATTCAATTCCATTCAACTTTATTCTGTTGAAGTTTATTTCACTTTGGGACATTTATTCACGGATTTGCGCTTCTGTCTTCACACACCGACGAAACTTACTAGAGAAGTGTGAAGTGTGACATAATATACCTCTGTAAATAAATATAAATTTGCGTCTCGTGCATTTTAATACCCTTTGAATGTAACGTGTACATTCCCTTGGTGCTGGAATCATTGTGGAATATCATGTGAAGTCCACTTCGCAGGGCACTTACGGTCGAATAAGCCAACGCTTGAATGCTGCTGCCTGAACAACAGACCTCCTTACTGAAGTGAAAGTGTCGGCTGGTGTCACTATCTCGCGAACGTGCCGGCGGATCGCCACCAAATTCGGGGGATCCCTTCAGCTCGATGAGCCCTCTCGAACGCCACCCTCCGTGTGTCGGTAGCCCCCCGGGATCGCTAGATCAGTTGGCGCCGGACCGCAAATTTAACCACCCGTAACTCCCGAACCTATCGACGCAGGGGTGGTCTCATTCGAAAGAGGGCCTCGAGACGTACACTCGATTCGCGTTCGAGAGGGTTCCTCGAGCTGAAGGGATCCCCCGAATTTGGTGCGGATTCGCTGCGTCTTTACGGAGATATGGCCGTTCAAAATTTCAATGGTTTTCCATAGACTTAAGCTTTAAAGCGTTTCATCCAGGTCACCAGTAGCAAACAATGGAGCACGCTCTGCTGGACAAACTAAGTAATTACACCATTTCAAGCATTTTGTCTGTGTTATATGTTCTGTAAAAAAAAAAAGTGATATCAGTGGCATATTCGCCGATACCGATATATCGGCGACAAGCTCATATCGGCCGGTAATATCGGCTAAACGATATATCGGTCGGGCTCTATAAATTACACACCAACACACAGTATTGTTGTGTTTATTAAGCATGCACGGCAGTTTTGTCGTCTGCTGCTTTAAATGCTTGAGCTCTTCAAAGCAGGATGGACTCTGATTGGCTGTCAATGTTTTTATCATTCATTAGCTGGAAAAAAAATCTCTCTGAAAGTGTTAGAGCGGTTATTGAAACTTTTTATAGTTGTAGTAATCACCCTTGTAAATGGGCGTTTCGTCCAGTGTCTGATGTCATGCTGTGTGTTTGTATCTCAGACCTTACAGGCCAAGAAGGTGATTCCTTGCCCCAGCTTCTACAGTCAGGATCACCCTGTCAAAGGTACGACGGCTCTTACAGTGACCGTGTTCCTGTATAGATGTGATGTCAGCACTAATCAACCTGAGCGTCACCACAACTTTAACCCAAGACCTTGGCTTGTGAATTGGTATTGATCATAATGAGACTGCAGTTTCAATATGATCGATCAAAATGATCTAATTGCAGTTTAAAATGCATTTTAAGCTCCAAGTCTGTGCTTGTTTGTAGGGCTGCATAATTTGGTCCAATATTTTGTAATTGTATGAGACTATAAAATAATACAAATAATTATATTAATAACAGAGTTTCTGCAGGTGTTAAAAAGATCTTAAAAAGTCTTAATTCGCCCTTCCTGTAATTAAGGCCTAAAAAGGTCTTAAATCAGAGCAGAAAGCCTTAAATTCATGAAGCTGTGGCATTAAATGTTGCACACACTGCAAAAAAAACAAAAAAAAAATAATAATATCTTCCTCAGTATTTTTGTTTGGCTTTCCAGTACAAATATCTAAACGACTTTAAATCAAGATACTTTTACTTGATATGCGAGATAAAAATATGAAGTCTTGTTTTATTGATCAAAATGAAATGAGTTTATGCCTAATACAAGAACAAATTAAAATCTGTTTTTCCTTTTAATTAAGTTGATTTTTCATATATATGATTAATCACCAACTCATTCTGTTTTAATCATAATGTTATTTTGCTTCTCCAGTAAATGCTCTGGAAAACAAGAAAAAATACTGAGGAAGAAACACTTTTTTTGCAGTGTGATCAGATATGTAATAAAACATATTTCTATATTTTAGTTAATAGTTTTTTGTTTGATTGATTGTTTGTTTTTTGTAAAATGAATTAAAAAAAGTAATGGAGATCTGTAAGTTTCAGCATATTGAGACATTATCAAATTTTACAGTCTTCATAAAACCTGCAGAAACCCTGAATAATAATAATTATTAATTTATGATCATGATGATTATTACACAAATCTATTACTCAATTATAGTTACGCAAAGCATTTGCTTGCAATTTTACAAAAAAACATCCACTGTTTGTTTGAAAAGTAATGAGTGAAAGAAATATAAACTTGTCCGTTAAGTCCATGTTAATCCGCAGTCATTTTTATACCAGCTGCACATCACTTCCACTCTCATAAGTAATCTCTTGACTGTTTGAGTCTGTGCTGATTTGTGTATATGATCCACAGTGCTGGACGTGTTGTGGTTGAGCACGTTTAACTTTGCGGTGGCATACGCAGCGGCTGATGGGTCTCTGGAGACGCCGCCGGAGCTGGTGGTCGTCTCGCTGCCCGTGAGTTACTCTTACAAATCACACACTACAAAACCTTTCAGACAGGACTGTGATGACAATGTGTCAACTGTGTGTGTGTGTCAGAAAAAGGTTGAGAAGAGAGACGAGCGCTATCTGAACTTCAATGACCTGGTGTACGGCACCTGCACCGAGAGGCAGCATCACTACTACCTGTGCCATATCGAGGACTGGTGAGACTCGTCTACATGTCCTGCGCTCTGCATTAGCTTTGTTAGTCCTCTAGCCAGTCCGGACAGTTGCCAAAAATCAAATGAAACCGATTTCTCCTGCGCAGGGATCTGGTTTTGGCTGCATCGGCCGCTGCTATTGAAGTCAGCATTATCGCTAAACAGGAGGACAAGGTAAACACTCGCCAGAGGATGGGTCAGCAGCATGAGTTATTATCATAAACTAAAACTAAAATCATTAAAAAAAAAAAAAACACTTGATACTTAACTTAAAGGGATAGTTCACCCAAAAATGAAAATTGTAATTATTGTTAACCTTCAAGTTTTTCCAGACCTTCCAAAGTGAATTTCTTTAAGCTGCTGAACACAAGATAAGATATATATAATGAAGTTAGGAGCCAATCAGTTGACTGTAGCCATTGACTTCTATAGAATGGGGGAAAAAAATACTATGGAGGACATGATACCGGCATTCTTCAAAATATCTTCTTTTGTGTTCAGCAGCTGAAAGAAACTCGTACAGGTTTGGAACAACATGAGGGTGAATTTATCCCTTGAAACCAAAAAATAAATAAATAAAAATAAAAAGTTAAACTTATTTTATTTCAGCTAGGTAACATGGCAGCGTTTTTAATTTTCATTTAGTTTAATTTAAACTGAAATAAATTAAAGGGTTAGTGCAGTAGAGACGAAAATGTGGAATTAAGTCGTTATTTTAGTTTTCTTTGCACAAAAAAAGTATTAAATAAAACGTATACAGTTGAACCACTGATGTCACACGGACTACTTTGTCAATCATCTTGGTACTTTTCTGGACCTTGAACGTGGTAGTTACCTTGCTGTCTATGGGAGGGTCAGAGAGCCCTCAGATTTCATCAAAAATATCTTAAATTGTGTTCCGAAGATGAATGAAGGTCTTACGGGTTTGGAACAACACGAGGGTGAGTAATTAATGACATAATTTTCATTTTTGGGTGAACTAACCCTTTAAGTATACAAAAGCATTTTAAAAACTCATAAAAATGACAAAATGCATAAAAAGTAATTGTATCCCATTGATACGCAAATAACACAGGTCAGAAGTGTTAGTCACAGAGGTCTGATGTGATGTTGTGTTGCAGGTGAACTGGGAGCTCTGGTTGCTGGAAGACGCCAGTCGAGCGGAGCTTCCTGTCACAGAGAACAGTGAGGACACACTTCCTGTGGGCATGGCCATCGATTACACCAGCCAGGAGGACATACACCTGTGTAAGAGCTCCTGTGATGGTAGACTGTGTTTTTGTGACTGAGCAGTGAGCACTCTTTGCACTTCACCACTTATCTGCTTACATAATTCCTTTATGTGTGAAGCGGGTGTGCATGGAAATTTTGATTTACCCAATAAGACACACTTAAACAAGAAATTACATTTTAGAGAGCTTTTACACATTTTAAATACCTTGCACTTTAAAATAAGCGTCTGTTTGAACTGATATGACGTTTCTTTTCCTAAGAAAGTGTTTTTTATTGCTGCTGCAGAGACATCCAGACACAAAGAAAGAACAAAGACTCTACTGCTAATGGAAATAGTTAGTTTTAAGAACAACTTTAAGTATACTTGTTCACTCTTTACAAGAACCAACTAACACTACATTGTTAAAATACAAGTATTTGTCTTAAGTTTCAGTTGCAAATGTTCAAACACTTAACTTTTAACATGTCAAATCCTGTAGCTTTTATTTGGCAGAATATATTGATGAAATGGTGTAAAATTCTGTGCACAAAAATGTCGGAAATGATGTGAATGTAAATGAACTGAACCTAGCAAAAATTGCACATTAAA
Source organism: Sinocyclocheilus rhinocerous (assembly GCF_001515625.1). Classification (NCBI taxonomy): domain Eukaryota; kingdom Metazoa; phylum Chordata; class Actinopteri; order Cypriniformes; family Cyprinidae; genus Sinocyclocheilus; species Sinocyclocheilus rhinocerous. The sequence goes on from NW_015634472.1 coordinate 201,107, forward strand.
CTTAGTTTGTTTGTTGTAAAATCACTTCTTGTGTCCTCAGCTGATGAGAAGAGGTTGCCTCCGGCGCCGACGCTGATGCTGCTGTCTACAGATGGAGTTCTGTGTCCCTTCTCTTTACTGAACCTCAACCCAGGGGTCAAACAGCTGACCATGGCTGCCATCCCGCTGCCCGAGGACAGAGAGAGAGCGCCTGCTGCCAGTAAGACCACGGCTATGCGACTCGCTCTGTCAATGTTTAAAGCACCTGATATATCTCACAGCATACTTTGTTCTTTGCTTAGGAGTAAAAAAATCGGAAATACTTTGCCTTTGCAGCGGTATAATGTTAGCAAACATCTCGACACATTTAGATGAAAATGTAAAAATGTGCTGCACACTTTTGCTCTCAGTAACAAACACACAACAAAATGATAATGGTGAGAAAACCGCAGTTAAGAAAGCATCTAATCATAGCGATGTGGATATGTTTGCTCCAGCTGTGAATTCATTACTCCAGTCAGGTTTATATAGCACTTTATACAGTAGTTTTATTAAAGCGTGCAGTTTTATAGTATTAAACATTAAATAAAATGTCAATTTCGATTAAAATTAGAACACGTTCAATTAGTTTCTACTATAAAAGCAGCTCTTTAGAGTGTTCATGGTTTTACACGCGTCTGACCTTATAACGGACTGAACAGAAGAAATAGACCAGAGAAGATTTCAACGGCACCTATTTTTTTCTACCTATTGCATAATTGGGGACTTTTCTGTGCCAGTCAAACCTACAGCTGCTTTGATGAAGTCAAATTTAATTCAGTTGTAGCATTTTAAATCTATTATTGACTTTTTAAAGTGATTTAGAAGTGATTGAAGATGCAGGGTTTGCAGTCCGGTGACTTTGTGTTCTAACACACTTCGTTTCAGAGTCATCGTCCTTCTCTTCTGCTCCCGTCTCTGCAGCGTCCTCCATCTTCCCATCTTTCCCAGCATCTTTTGGCACAGCCCCGCCCCCAGCCACCTTATCCTTCACAGCCCCGCCCTCAGCAGCTACTGCTGCTGCCTCCTCGGTCCCGCCCACCTCAGTGTCCTCCACAAATTTCTCCTTCTCTCTTCCTGCTCTGAGCTCTGCCGGTCCCTCTGGCTTCTCGCTGGGCTCCGCCGCGGCTGGTTTCTCCTTCAGCGCTCCCAAACCCTCCTCATACGCTCCTGCCTTCTCCTTTACTTCCTCCTTCGCGCCGAAGGAGGTCAGCAGTGCTTCAACGGCCATTCCTCCTCAGCGTCCGCCTGCCATGTCTCCCATCATCAGCGGCCCCAAAGTGCCAGTGGAGCCTGCAACACCTGCTGTCAGGATGAACCTCACTGACAGGTGAGCGCGTGATCTCAGATATTATGTTATTTGGATAATCCTGAATGATCCGCAAATTAGAGTTTGGCGTGTTTTGTGGCAGGTTTCTGGTGGTGGACTCTCTGGCGTCAGTCGCATCTACTGCCCAGCCGTTTTCTTTGACCTCCACGCCCAAACCCGCAGCAGTGGAAGTCAGTGGCCCGACGACAGCAGCGCTCAAACCAGCCGCCCCTGCAGGTACACACCTACCTCACAGCTTCTCAGTCCAGACATTCCCTTAAAGGGGTATTTGTGAACATTCTATAGGTGGACTTGATGCATTTGTTCACATTACTCTTGTATTTAAGATAAATTCATAAATTGTCGTATATACACATTTAGGATCATTCTTCGCACGCTTTAGGCCCCTACAGTGATCAGAGATGCAGTATTAAGGTGTGAGATGTTGTTGTTGTTGTAGTGTTGTCTCGGGACACTCAAATCAGCGCTTCTCCAGCCGCTCCGCTGAAACCAGCCGCAGTCGCTCCTCCTGCGTCCAGCGCTCCGTCTACACAGGTACAGCACTGAAGAACTGATGAACCACCATCAGAGAGGTCCAGTCTCGTGTGTCTTGCACAGACTGATCTGAAGTGTGTTTCCATGTGTTTTGTGGCAGGTCGTGTCTGTGAAAGCACTGGAGAAACACCTGCAGCAGAAGAAAGAATCGGACCCCATCATGACTGGAATACTGGAGGAGGTAGAGCCCAAAAATTACGTATACATCTGAATAGCTGTTATACTGATGCTGATTGAGCGCCTGTTCTGTCCTTTGCTCAGATCGGACACTTTGAGAAGGAGCTGGACGATCTGAACACTCGCTGCAGAAATGCTGATTTCAGGGTGGGCAGCACAGACGACATGAAAGACCTGAGAAAAGACTCCGAGAACTTACATGCCTTCACACTGGAGATCAGAGACACCACAGAGGTACGACATGCACCTAGGGCTGATATGAGATTTTTAGAAAGTTCTTCTTATTGTCTTCTATTTTTGATAATCCAGTGAATTAAATGTCTCACAAAGGAAGGTTACTTCATAAAGAAAACATAATAAAATTAGATGATCACAACCAAACAATGAGATTATTCATCATGCAAAGACAGCCTTGCATCATGAAACATCTGAGTTACAAATAGCTCAGACTCCGAGCAGGTAAAGCAGTGTTTCCCATTCATTATCTAGGTTGTCGTGGCCCATCACGGCCACAGTTTCATAATGAGACGGAAGTATTTTTACGCTTCTCTTAATAACAAAAAAGGTCTCTAACGTTGTGATTTGCACCATTGCTTTGGCACAGCATGTCAAACTAGAAGCAAAATCACAATATGGCTTTATCAAATTGTGAAAGTGTGTTTTTGCTCTGGTATTGGCTGTTTTAAGCCTGTTGTATCAGCTGACTTCCAGAGCTTCTTCATATTCTGTGTGGTGGTTAGTTTACAGTAGTGACAGAAATTTATTGAACCAATAAGGGACAATATTTCCCCTCTTAAATTGATTTACAGGTGAATTTTTTACTTGCTAAACCACCAGTAGGTGGCAGCAAGTCACTGTCTTAATGAGGGAGTCATTGAATCATTTGATTGGGTCAAACAGCTGATTCATTCAGGAACATGGCAAGTGACTATATGAATGTCATTTAATAATTCACTCAACTGATTCGTTCAAAAACACATATTCAATAACAAATCACAGCCATGTGTTGCTCTGTGAATTCTGGCTTTGTTTGGAACTATTTTCCTTGGTGAATTTGAGCAAAAAAACATGTGACCCGTGCTGGCAAAATGAGTCAGAATGTGCACAGGCTACTTTTGAGCTACAGGCAAAAAAAAGTGAAAAATGTCGATTTTAAGGTTTTCACAAAAATTAGTTCATTAAGCCCTCGTCTAGCAATCCCAATGCTCCAAATAATAATTTTAGATGTTTAATTACCTTTATTTGTACGTTTTCTGATAGGAGTACCTTTTCTCCGCTCGCTTTTCACGCTGACTGTCATCCGAAGCGCTAAAGCATAAAGGCGCTTCCAACAGCGCGCGATCGCGATAAATATACACAGAATTACAGTATTTAAGTATTCACGCAAACATAATCTGTTATGTCTTAAGTGAATGTTTGGGGAACTGTTGGGGAAACACATCTGATGTGTAACATTATATTAGATCCGTGCATTACAGTAGATCTTAATATATTGGCCGTCTGTCTCATTAATGTTAATCTAACAATAGCCTAAAAGAAAAGAGGGGATCACTTGCTGCTCTTGATTGAACTGCTTTTGTAGTTTTAATAATAAATTAATTTGTAATGAACACACTAAAGGGATTTTTACATTTGATTATTTGTTTTTCTTACTTGAATGCTTTTGTTTAGATGTAAAATGAAAAAGGTAATGCATTAATTGTTTCTTATATTTGTTCTACTGTTTTTTTTTGTTGTTTTTTTTTGCATCTGTTCTTATTTATAATAATAAAGATAAAATAAAAAATAGCTATATTGTGATTATTAATGTAGTAATTATTATTAAGAAAAGAACTGGAGGAAAAGATGCAACGTTGCTCTGTGATTTTTGCTTTGGATCCTTTTCAGAAAACTTAACTCGATTTTTCTCCAAATTGACTTTGCTGACTCTATCGACATCAAACGGGTGTAGCTCAGTCATTTTTCATCCGATTCCAATAAATCATACATCATTCTGAAGGTCTTTTAATGGAGAATGTGAAAATAAAAATAACTCATTTTTGAAAATTTGCTCAGTGTGACTCATTTTGCCAGCACAGGTCACATATTGTGTCTAAAATCTATCTCACAACATTAACTAAATGTTTATTGAACTCTTGTATGAAATCAGTCACACTTGCAATCGTGCTGATATTCAGGAAAAGGCACTCTTGCTTGTGTGGTATTGCTAAACTATGTCATATGATATAAATATAAGACAAACCCATATAGAGGCATTTTTGCCTCCATAGCTATAACTATACTAAATATATTCTAGGCAACATCACAAAGTGAAAGTGTGGTCTCAAGACATGATTTTGTTTTCTTTTTGTAATGTATTAACATACTCAAATGTCAGCTCCAATGTTACCAAATGAATAAACTAATGCACATTTTTAAATAAATGGTTATAAATGGTCATGGTCAATGGTTATTTGAACATTTTAGCACTTGATATAAAACACTTTTGAACCCAAAATGATGCCTTTGACCAATGATGATCAAGAGTTTCATAGAGCCTTGTTATAATACAGAATATCATACCAGTCTGTTTCGGTTGATCATGAACTGTAGATGTGACCGTAGTTTTGAGTTGTTATGAATGCATGTCTGACCGTGTCGAACTGTTGAACGAAGTCTCTTCACGGGGACATCAGCATGCTGAAGACCAGCCTGCTGGAGGGTTTTGCTGGAGCGGAGGAGGCGCGAGCTCAGAGTGAACTAAACCGAGACAAAGACTACCTCCAGCTGCTCTACAAGAAACCACTAGACCCTCGACGAGAGGAGCAGCTCAAGGTCTCGTCCACCTCTGATAGCTTGATCATCATATGAAGTGATAACGTGTGCTGAAAGTGTGGTTTTGCCACAGGAAATTCGCCACTTGTACCAGTACGTGAAGTTCGCCATAGAGGACGTGAATGCCGTTTTGGACATGGAGTGGGAGAAACACTTGGAAAAGAAGAAGAAGAAACAGAGGTGAGCATCTGTGACATTGTGCTTTATTTATTGTCTGTTCGTCTGTACGACTGAGCGTCAGTGTTTGCTCCCCCAGGCATATGATCGCCCCAGAAAGAGAGGCTCTGTTTACAGCGCTGGCCAATAACCTGGACATCATCAACCAGCAGAAGCAGCGCCTGGACCGGCTGGAGAGTGACCTGCACAAGCTGAGGCTCTGCAGAGGGACATCAGTGTGGAGCTTCATCAGCCAGACGCCCTCCACACCCTCAGGACAGAGGTTAGAGCACATGTCTGCCGCACAGGGCGTCATGATCCACCAGTAGTGGATTTAGCTATTAATGATAACTAAAATCGAAAAATATGGCCAGTAACCAGTTAATAACATAATGATAATAACCCAGGGCCGTAACCACTATAGATATTAAAGGGGGTAAGTCTAGTGGTCGACCGATATTGTTTTTTTTTTTTGACAGCCGATGCCGATATCTAGGAAAGCAGGGTGGCCGATATAAAGCCAATATAATTTTATGTATTTTAATTAATATTTAAGACATTTGAAATCATTTGAAAATGGACAATAAACATACTTTAGATGACAAAGTATTTTTCACAAATAAATATTTAATAAAAATATAATTAAAAAGGAAGTAAACACTGTAACCAACAGGGCACTTATTATTCTGGGAAGTTTGTGTGCATTGGAAATTATATTTTTTTAAATAAAGCCAAGATAACACTAATTTTACATACAGCACACAGTGGAAATGACATGAATATGGCAGTGGGCAAATGCATAAAGCGCAGCATAATTTAAAATCATGAGTTTAAAGTTTGTCGATCGCGCGTCTCCAGTCAAGCTGAACTCTCCTCCTGTCCGCATTCAATTCACACGGATCGACCGTCACGCAGAGAACACGCGATCATGCAGAATACAAATGCACACTTCACAAGATCTCACAACTGGATCCGACTAAGTTTGCAAGGTTTATGAAATTAAATGTTAATTAGACATTCAAAGATTTGTTTAAATTATATAAATGCGTATTTGCTGAATGCTGACAGCAAAAGATAAAGTATTATAATATTTGCCATTCTATTACTAATAATATAAAAGCAATTGTTATAATACTTTTTGTATACATTTTAATTCCTTTGTTTAACTGTTCTATCTGATTATTAGATAGACTTCTATCCGTATTAGACGGAACTGTTAACGACGACAGCGAACAAGAGGGAGAATGTGAGCACTCTGTGCTCAGGCGCTGCCGTTCTCAGCGCCGTCAAAATAAAAGTCCCGCCTCGAACGCATCGGCCAAACAGGAAAACGTATCGGCCAATGCCGATATTTGAAAAATGCCAAATATCGGCCGATATATCGGTCGACCACTAGGTAAGTCCTCCCAAATAATTAGAAATGGCCAAATTTTCCAACCCAAAATTTGAAATTATTAAGTTACATTTGTTGTTATAATGACAAAATGCTTTAAAAGTTACATTTTTGGGCTGGTTTGCCTCAGCGGTCTAACAGCGCTCGTCACGGCCTTGTAATAACATAATGATATTAATTTTATCAGGACTGTTGATTTGATGCACTTTTATTGTGCATTTAAATTTTTTAGCTAAAATTGTTGCGCAATTAATTTGCAATTAATTAGATGGCACATTATTTAATTATGTTAAAATTTTTAATTGCTTGGCAGGCCTAATTTGAATGCATTTTCACAGAATAGGCCTTAACACACGGTGGATATAGTATCAGGGTTTAAAGTTTTCCGGCACCGTGCCAGATCTCCGGCGTGCGTCGTTTGGCTGCAGAAAAAAAAGATAGTCCTGCATTTAAAGTAACTTTTTGATATCATGTTCGAGTTCATGAGTTCGCCTACCAATGGGATGAGAGGAATACAGCTTTCACTCTCAACCAAACTAACATTACTAGTCAATTAGAAGTAGAATGGGCAGGTCTTGGAAAAAGTGTGGTTGAGATCCAGCTGCAACCAAGTCCTACTAAGCATGGATGCCGGAGCAGAGCCGTCATGTTGGAGAGTAGCAAGCAAACATAGTTGGCAGGATGGAGAGTAAGTTTATGAAGCATGGGGAAGACATCCTAATTGATAAAGGACTTAAAAATAAATTCCGCTGGGCTTGGATAGAAGAAATAGGCAGAGACGGCAAGACTTTTGGTAGCTGGTGTAAGAAATTAAGAGAACCAGGTGCTTCTGCACGTTGTGCTCGAGAAAGCTAATGTATGCAACTAGCGGTAAAAAAAGTGCTACCACGTCACGAATTTGACCCGTCACGAAAGTTTATCATATGCATGTGTTTTTAAGTTTTGCCAATTTAAGCATTCAAAAGGTTTTAAACCGTTCAAGCGCAAGACATTGCGAAAGAGAACTAAATTCAGTACTTGAGCACTGTTTTATTGTCTATTACTGTCTATTATGGAGTTCGTAATAGATACTGTTTTAGTCGTAAAATAGTGGTAATTCAGACTGTACAATCATAGTTTTGATTAGAATACTTCACATCCAGTCGGGCAGTCGCATACAGTCTAGCAGCAGAAATTCAAATATTTCAATGCATCCGAAGCTCAAATTGGATCTGAAACTTTGGCATACGCTCAGAACTTCTCATAGTTCCTGTACTACTCTGCATTGGAAATGAATGACTCTTGGTCTCTCGTTTATCGGAGATAGAGTGGAAAGGTGGCTTTACAACCCCTACAATGTAACTGTCAGTGCTGATTAATTGGTAAAAACCATATATCGTCAATTTCTACTGAATGGCTGAAATACGTCTGGAGCCCATGCTGAAAAAGAGTGTCGCAGTGGAGCGTTGTGTGTTTTTGATAGTTTCATACTGTCTCAGGATGAAACTCTCAGAAGATTCACATGTTCTGTGTGTTTTACAGTCTGGACAGTGAACTGGAGAGTTTGAAGGATTCTCTTCTGAAGGCCAGTCTGGAAACGGCACCCAAAGTTCCTGCCAAATCACCATGTAAGAGCTTGTGTTCCTCTGGTCATTCATGAGCTGTTCACCACAGTTCAGTCCATCATCTCATGTTCAGCAGCACAGTCTGAATTATTCATGCCATTAGACTCAACATGCTTCTGCTCACAGATGAGCTACAGTGAGTTGTTGATCTGAACGCATCTGTCATTGACCTCATTGATGTCACTGTGTGTGTGTGTGTGTGTACAGCTAAAATGACCCCAGCCAAACAGTCTCAGCTGAGGAACTTCCTGTCAAAGCGGCAGACTCCACCGGTGCGCTCCACAGCTCCAGGTACGTCACCTGCGTGTGCTTGTGATTGTGTGCATGTCTAGAGGTGTGCCATATTGATAACAAAAGATGTGATTTTTTTTTTTTAAATGAAATTATGCCTTAATGTCTTAATGAGTGAGTCATTGAATCATTAATTTAACTGATTTATTCAAAAGGCTGATTCATTCCAGAACGAAGCAAGTGAATCATTGATTTGTTCAAAAATGCTGATAAAAATGCTGAACAGTGGTTTTCCTGTGGCTTTGTTTGGAACTATTTTCAAAAACAGACAATATTGTGTCTAAAATGTAGCTCAAAATATTAACTGTTGTATAAAATCAATCACATTTGCAGTTGTGCTAATAATCTGAAAAAAAAAACAGCAGGATTGCTTTTGTGATATTGCTTAACTATATCATAAATATAAAACAAAAACTCTATCATAAATATAAGTATAAGACAAAACATTTTTGCCTCCATATAGTCAAGTCACCTTTATTTATATAGTGCTTTATACAATACTGATAGTGTCAAAGCAGCTTTACAGTATTAAACAGGAAAATAGTGTGTCGATAATGCAAGAGGGCAATAATAAACACTCAATTTTTCAGTTAAATTCAGTTCTTCATTGATTCAGTGACTCAATCATCCAGCTCAGTTCAGTTCAAATAGTATCTGTGCAATCATGTCGCCAATATTGCCAGAGATTAGAGCAGCCATCAAGTGTTAGACGGTGTTCTAGGTTATTACATGCTGAGTTTTTTGGTCCAGTAATTAACATCTCTGTTTTTGTTTTTTCAGAATTTAGCTGTAGGAAATTATTAGTCATCCAGTTTTTTTATATCAACCATGCATTCTATTAGTTTTGCAAATTGATATGCTTCATCGGCCGCGAAGAAATATAGAGCTGAGTATCATCAGTGTAACAGTGAAAGCTAACAACATGTTTCCTGATGATATCTCCTAAGGGTAACATGTAAAGTGTGACAAGCAAAAGTTCCTAGTATTGAGCCTTGTGGTACTCCATACTGCACTTGTGACTGATATGATACCTCATCATTCACTGCTACGAATTGATGACAGTCAAATAAGTATAATTTGAACCATGCCAATGCACTTCCACTTATGCCCACATAATTTTCTAGTCTATTCAAAACAACGCTAAGATCCAGTAGCACTAATAGATGGATACAACCACGATCAGATGATAAAAGAGCAGATCATTTGTAACTCTGATGAGTAACTCAGTACTATGATATGGTCTAAATCCTGACTGGAAATCCTCACAGATACCATTTTTCAAGGAATGTAGTTGTGAGTATACTGCCTTTTCTAGTATCTTTGACTGAGATCGGTCTGTAATTAACTAATTCTCTCGGATCAAGTTGTGTTTTTTTTTTTAATGAGAGGCTTAATAACAGCCTGTTTGAAAGTTTTACTGAATTTTAGGTCATTCTAACTGCGTTCTACTAGTCTTTCTACTAGGGCTGGGTTTTGACACAAATTTCACGATTCGATTCGATTCAATATCGATTATTTTGAATATCAGGTACAGTGCATGCCAAATTTTCTCAAGGAAAAAAATCTCTCAACTAATGCTGTAAAATATACATGAGAGTCAGTTGGTACTACATACTATAATATTGAAGGTTAAAATGAACTGATTTGTTAAAATTACACTTAAAGGGATAGTTCACCCAAAAAATGAAAATTTGATGTTTATCTGCTTACCCCCAGGGCATCCAAGATGTAGGTGACTTTGTTTCTTCAGTAGAACACAAACGAAGATTTTTAACTCAAACCGTTGCAATCTGTCAGTCATATAATGGAAGTGGATGGGAATCACGGCTTTGAGAGTCAAAAAAACATACACAAACAAAACCAAATTAAACCCTGCGGCTCGTGACGATACATCGATGTGTAAAGCTTCCAAGTGGACCATTGACACTCTTATCTACAATCTCAATTAGGAGTGTCAATGGTCCATTTGAGAGATAGGTGGCGGTAATGCACTTATAAGTCTGCGATCTGCCGTAAAGCAAGAGGAAGAAGACGTGTCACGTGCCGGCTAAAGAAAAAGATGCGAATGCGCTCAGGACAGTTCAGACATTGCGGTGAATGAGAGGTAAAAAACTATATAAATACTTTTCAGTTTCTTGCACAGGCCGATCGTTTCGTGCCTTATACATCAATGTATCGTCACGAGCCGCAGGGTTTAATTTGGTTTTGTTTGTGTATGTTTTTTTGACTCTCAAAGCCGTGATTCCCATTCACTTCCATTATATGACTGACAG
>NW_015634472.1:212325-215469 GCF_001515625.1 Sinocyclocheilus rhinocerous
ACATTGTTTACAAGACGTTATATTGACGTCTTTGCGCGGAGGAAACACTGTTTGAGCGATTACATGAGACAGGATACGGATTGTAAAGTTGTACTCTTTCTTTTAACTTACCTTCGGATGTTTAGTCATGTTTATTGTTTATGTGCTGAAACTGGTATTAATGTGGAGGAGATGATCAGTTCACATGCGCCTCGCGCTGCTGCGTCTGTTGAACTGAGGCGCTACAGCGCGATCTGTCACTCCACATTAAACAGCGCCAAAACAGCATTCATTGTTTGAATACTGCAATACAATGGACAGAATTTGAAATCTGAGACTTTGTTTCATATTGAAAGTACCAAAGCACAATGCTTATTGCGATATATTGGATGGAAAGTGCCCTTCAGTGTTCCGTCCATTAACTGAAAACAGGCTAGACTAATCGATTCTTGGAATTTAAGAATCGATATTGTTCCGAAAAAATGAGAATCGATTAATATCGAGATATCGATATTTTTTACCCAGCCCTACTTTCTACGAGTCTTCATTGCAATAAAAGCGTGGCCCATCAAGGCTTGTTTTTTTTTTTGTGCAAAGTTAATGGAACAACAGTAGTAAAATATGATGATACATGAAGAGCTCATCATGTCTCACCGTGTCTCTCTGTGTCTCAGCCAACCTGTCGCGGTCGGCCTTCCTGTCTCCTCAGTTCTATGAGGATCTGGATGAGGTGAGCTCCAGTTCGTCTCTGTCTCAGCCTCTGGAGCCCGAGGATTCGCTGGCTGTGGCCGAGGAAGAGGATGAGCCGGCTCCCATCCCGGTGCTGACACCCGCTGTCCCGCGACACCCCGCGGTGGCCCGGACACCCTTCATACAGCCGGGCTTCAGTATGCAGTCCAGTCCGTTCAGCAGAGTTCAGACAGGTCCCGTCCCCATCATCAGCCCCGGTGAGGCTCAAAACACACCTGAACACGTGTTGCTCATCTTGTTAACAGTCTTTACAACGTCTCTTGAATGTGTTGCAGCTCCGAAGATAAACATGGACAGTGCCGATAGCACAGCATTAGCCACAAAAACAGTCAAGCATGGAGCTCCGCCCACCACAATCCCCGCCCCTCAGGCTGCAGGAAGAGCCGCCCTCAGCAGACACATGACCAGCCAAAAACCAGGTACAAACACACGTCTATCACAGCTCTGTGTTAAAATCCACATTTACACTGCTTTCATTTCAGCGATAAATGACATTTGAGTGATGATGTTTTTGGTTTATGACAGTTTAAACTGCATAGAAGTAATATTTTGATAATGTCTTTAAATCAGATGTCTGTTTATTCGTTTTTATTGAGCCTACATCAGTCTCATCTGTACACTAGGGGCGACAGACACTGTACATCAGTATGTTCACATAAATGTTGTTCTTTTAAACTTTCTATTCATCAAAAAATCCTGAAAAATAAAATGTATCACGTTTCCACAAAAATATTCAGCAGCACAATTGTTTTCAACATGGATAATAATCAGAAATGTTTCTTGAGCAGCAAATCGGCATATTAGATTGATTTCTGAAGGATCATGTGACACTAAAGACTGGAGTAATGATGCTGAAAATTCAGCTTTGATCACAGCAATAAATTACATTTTACAATATATATATCAGGGCTCTACGCTTACTTTTCTTTTTAGGAGCACTTTCAAAATTTTAGGAGCACCTTTTAAACAATTATCCAAAATTGTATCAAAAAGTAGCCTTCCCATTACGTACAAAACAGTTATTTTAAATTGTAATGTCACAATTTTACTGTTTTTACTATGTTTATCATCAAATACATGCAGCCTTTGTGAGCAGAAGAGGCTCTTCTTCAAAAAGAACTTCTTTTTGAAACTTCTACTCAAGTTCAGACCTGACATGCAGGGTTTCCCATATATTGATTTATTTGTGGAGGCCCGCCACAATATAAACACTGACCGCCACAAATATATTTTCCAAAAGGCTTTGACTTCGTTGAATAAACATGAGCACTGTTTCAAAATCAAAACGAGACGCAGGTGTTTTTATATAAATGTATCTTTTTTTGAAGGGAACCGATTGTCTTCAGAAAAGTTTTGATGTAATTTTCATTAAATCTTTCCTATAATGCCTGATAAAGTAGCGTTCATGAGCGCAGCGCTGCTATTATTACAGCCGTTACCGGGGAAACCGCTATTTCTGCCATTCCAAAAGCGCCTTCTGCTGGCAGAGAATGAATTTGTATTTTCAATAAGCCCGTCTGCTGTTTTATATTTACATTATATACATATATATTTCCCCCAGGGGAAGTGCCGCCACACATAGAGTGTAAGTCTGTGGGAAACACTGGACATGAGATCGTAGCCATCGCTCACGTCCACATTGATAAATTCCGAGTTTTGCATAGAAACAACCATACGCACAATTTTCTGTCGTAAGTTTTTGTAAACGAGGCCCAATGTGTGTCCCATGTGTAACATTTAATTCAAATGGAAAACAGCAAATGCTTCTTTGGAGTAAAACACCTTTGGGTGTTTTGTTGAGTTGATGATACCTTTCAAAATATCATAGTGTGGCATGCGTGACATGTCAACCACCCGAAAGCATTATATAATTATGTAATTAAGCTATTATTGACTGTTCCTGTTGCTCACATTGAATGCTGTAAAACACGTGGACGTGCAGATGTGGCATCTGACATGTGTACTAAACTTATTTAAAAGGGTCATTTGATGTTGCTAAAAAGAACATTATTTTGTGTATTTGGTGTAATGAAATGTGTTTATGCGGTTTAAGGTTCAAAAAACACATTATTTTCCACATACTGTACATTATTGTTTCTCCTCTATGCCCCGCCTTTCTGAAACGCGTCGATTTTTACAAAGCTCATCGGTCTGAAAAGCAAGGTGTGCTGTGATTGGCCAGCTATCCAGTGCGTTGTGATTGGCCGAATACCTCAAGCGTGTGACGGAAATATTATGCCCCTTACCATAGTGTGATGCCATGTCCCGGCCGGAGTGACAAGTCAAAAACATTCAAACCCATTATAATCGAGGCATTTGTTGCATCCAGTGGGGACATAATTACGGATTATAATGACTTATACTGACTTTTTACACGTTGCGTTGCATCGCGCAAACATAAAACCATGTCTGCAT
>NW_015634472.1:215562-215770 GCF_001515625.1 Sinocyclocheilus rhinocerous
AGGGATTTTTGGAAAAATGCTGGATTTTGACATCAAGATTTCAAAAGCTTGTGGAGCTTGTGGCCTTAAAGATAGAGATCTACTGTAAATTAGAAAAATGTTGGGCATGACCGAAAGTTTATGTAGTTTATGTGGATACTCGTCTAATTTGCATATTATGATGTCATCAGAGGCGGCCATCTTGAATTTCATAATATTCAGGAAATAG
>NW_015634472.1:217040-226401 GCF_001515625.1 Sinocyclocheilus rhinocerous
TAAAACCCATTATAAATGAGGCATTTGTTGCATCCAGTGGGGACATAATTACTGATTATAATGACTTATACTGACTTTTTACACGTTGCGTTGCATCGCGCAAACATAAAACCATGTCTGCATTTGTGATCGGAGAAATGACAAACAACAAGCGCTACTCTACACTGCTGAAAACTCGCGTTTGAATCATCAGTGGCAAATCCTTTAACCCTTTAGGCGCCAGGGATTTTTGGGAAAAATGCTGGACTTTGACATCAAGATTTCAAAAGCTTGTGGCTTGAAAGGGCTTAAAGATAGAGATCTACTGTAAATTAGAAAAATGTTGGGCATGACCGAAAGTTTATGTGGGGGGTAAATATACTCGTCTAATTTGCATATTATGATGTCATCAGAGGCGGCCATCTTGAATTTCAACATGTCACGTCACTTTTCACTTTTTCACTTTTCACTCTACAATACTACAGCGAGAATAAAAGTTACTCCTTCTTTCTTTGTGTGAACATTTGGGCGGTGTTATGCAAATCTTCCCACATAGTGACGTAGGTATGTGGGGGTGTGTTAGAACGAGCCGTTTTAGGTAGGCGTGGTTGACTCTTAACTTTTATAAAGAATATCTCTTTGGATTTGAGACTTTAGTCTTTGCAACTTTACAGATTTTCTTTATGCACCAAGAGCTTGTAACACTCCAAAGAGAAAGGAAAAATTGAAATCGCATCATATGACCCCTTTAATGTCAGAATATCTCTTCATGAGTAATATATCTGCTGCTGTGGGCTACGCACATATATCCGTGTGTTTGTTACAGTGTGTCTGTTATTTTCTTCAGGAGCGTCTCTGACAGAGTCCACACTCAAGACAGTCCCTCAGGTGGTAAACGTACAGGAACTGAAGGATAAAGGTCCGCCCATACCTGTGTCCACCATCATCAGGTAAGAGACCTTCACACTGCAACCACAGCAGGGGACTTATGGGCTGTTTGTATGATTTTTCACACTGACTAAAGCGCTGCTGGATGCTCTGCATAAGTACTGATTGAAAATGCATGCAGTATGCATTATTCTGGGTTGTTTTTGTGTTTGTATAACTGCGATAGTTCATTCGCTGTGACACAGAGCTCACGCCACAAATCACACACGCTCCTTATGCACAGCATAAGCATGTGCTTAGAACAAATCTGATGTTTATTCGCTGTGCTTACTGCCTGTGTGTGTGTGTGTGTGTGAAATCCTCTCTCTCTGGGTCTAAAATGAGGCAGTAGTCAGGGTCAGAGTGGAGTCTGTGTTTATTATGGGCTATGTGTGTGTACGGCGTCCTGTTTTAACCTTTCACATGAGCTCATCTGCCCTCAAGGGTGCATTTAGTCCACAAATGTGAGCGCGCTCAGACCCTCTTATCTGCAGCGCTGCATGATGAACAACAGCAGCTGGATGCGTGATGCATGTGTTGACCTATGTGATTCACAGCAGCTCAGTTAATTGTAGAAGCCCATGTTAAAAGATTAAAGCTAGAATAGCTTTGAATATTCATAACCATAATTTGACATTTGCTGGACTGGATGGTCACATGACCACACCACACATCTGTCCATCACAACACCGCACGTTACTGTTTGGTTTTTCTCTCAAGTAGCTGACTTACAGTACGTAGGTTGAAGGTTTGAAACTGTCTCCACTGCTTATGAATCATGGGCTTCTAGTGTGCTTATTATTTTTGTTATCCTTGTTACAATAGTAATAACAGTAATTTATATGTAATTATAAGAAATTAACCCTAAACCAAACCAAATATTATAGAGGTATCATTATCGTTAGTTATAGTTATTGGTTTCATTACAGTTATTACCATTCCTGTTACAGTTATCATTAGTTTTATTTATTGCTATTGTTGTCAGTATTATTAATGTTAGCATTATCATTACATTTATAGTTATTGTTATAATTATTATTAGTTATAGTTGTCATTAACGTTATTATCACCAATTGCATTATAGTTACTACAAGTATTGTTAACATTTTAGTCATATATTTGTCAGTATCGTTACGGTTATCATAGTTATTGTCATAGTTATTACAGCTATAGTTATGGATGTTAACATTAACTATAATGTAAATGGTAATAATGTAGTTATCACAAGTATTGTTAATGTTTTAGTTATCGCTATAAATGACCCTTGATGTAACTAAATGCACATTTTAGGTTACCTGAGAAAACATTTTTACAGTACTGTTACAAAGAAATTCTTTAAAAAATAGAAAGAAATTCTATAAAAAGGAATCTGAACCATTATATAATGAACAGCTATACTGTATAATAATATAATATTATATAATATAATATAAAAAACTGAAGCATTTAAACTTATGAAAAGAATAGAACAGAAAACAAACTGAAGCATTTAAACTGAGATCTATAAGCTAAATATTTTCAAAAAAAGTGAACATATGAATTCTTATATAGTTATCTTGAGTTTAGAGTTTGCACACTACTACACCCGAGTATGACTGTAAATGTCTCTGAGTTTTGTTACAGTTTTGTCTGTGCCCATCATTAGTGGTCGACCGATATTGTTTTTTTGACAGCCGATGCCGATATCTTGGAAAGCATGGTGGCCGATGGCCGGTGGCCGATATAATTTTATGTATTTTAATTAATATTTAAGACATTTGAAATCATTTGAAAATGGATTCAAAAAATAAATGTGTAAAATAAACATACTTATACTTTAGATGACAAAGTATTTTTCACAAATAAATAAATATTTAATAAAAATATAATTAAAAAGGAAGTAAACACTAACCAACAGGGCACTCAGTATTCTGGGAAGTTTGTGTGCATTGAAAATCATATTTTTTTCAAATAAAGCCAAGGTAACACTCATTTTACATACTGCACACAGTGGAAATGACGTGAATATGGCAGTGGGCAAATGCATAAAGCGCAGCATAATTTAATATCACAAGTTTAAAGTTTGTCTATCGCGCGTCTCCAGTCAAGCTGAACTCTCCTCCTGTCCGCATTCAATTCACACGGATCAACCGTCACGCAGAGCACACGCGATCATGCAGAATACAAATGCACACACAAGATCTCACAACTGGATCCGACTAAGTTTGCAAGGTTTGTGAAATTAAATGTTCATTAGACATTCAAAGATTTGTTTAAATTATATAAATGCGTATTTGCTGAATGCTGACGGCAGACGATAAAGTATTATAATGTTTGCCTTTCTATTACTAATAATATAAAAGCAATCGTTATAATACTTTTTGTATACATTTTAATTCCTTTGTTTATCCGTTCTATCTGATTATTAGATAGACTTCTATTCATATTAGACAGAACTGTTAACGACGACAGCGAACAAGAGGGAGAATGTGAGCACTCAGGCGCTGCCGTTCTCAGCACCGTGAAAATAAAAGTCCCGGCTCGAACGCATCGGCCAAACAGGAAAACTTATCGGCCGATGCCGATATTTGAAAAATGCCAAATATCGGCCGATATATCGGTCAACCACTACCCATCATCAAGCCACTCTTCTTTAAAACATGATGACGTTTTATTTCGCATGTCATTACTTTTGCGTTGGCTCTCGTTTTGAGCTATTTCGTTCGCAACCATTAAAGTATTTGATTTCTACAGCGACTGATTTGGCGCACATCATTCTCTTTCTATGAAACCTGTAAACCGCATTCACCGCTTCTAACTCTATAGCGACACCAACTCTATAGCGTTATCGTTATATTATCTTTAACATTACAGTTATTGTTATAGTTGCCATGAACATTTATGTTGTAGTTCAGGTTGTTGTTGTGAATGGGCTGTAATTGTGTATAGTGTTTTTTGTCCAGTGTTGTGCACTGACACACAGCAGGATGTGAGAGTTTGTGGTCAGCGCTGTGAGTGACATGATTTGACATCATTTCCTGCACTGACTTGTGCTGTCCGAGCTCAGTGGAGGTGTATCTGATGTCTGTGTGTTTCTGAGTGCCTCTTCTGTGTGTGAATGCACAAGACAGTGTGTCCCATGCAACTTTAACCCAGACTCATGTATTATTAACGCTCAAACTGCTCGGCCTGAGGCATCGGTACACACACACGAACACGGCTGTGTTTAGAGCTGCAGACCACCACAGTAGTCACACTGCTTCTGCAGTATGTCAGTGATCAAATACATCTGCCAAAATAACAATGTATCACACTCTAAACCTGACCTTCTGTGTCCACTGTGAACTGAAGTCATATTAACTGCAGTCTCTTTCTTGACTCGTTATTTGATCAGAATGCTAGATACTCAGACATTTTTACACTAGGTTTAATTAAAACTTCAAACATTTGTTTGTTTCCTGTATAGTGAAGCCTTGTGATAAACATAGTGAGGACATAAGTAGCATGTATTATACTAGCCTTTCAAACATTAACTGTTCTATACTGCATTCAAAAATTAGTTTGCATTAAATTCAAACATTATCACAATTATTAAATTTAGAAACCATTTTTATCTGAAATTCTGCTCCAATAATTCAGTTAATACCCTTTTACATCAAGGTTAATGAGAAGGTTCTGTTTAGGGATGTTCATTTCGGTTATTTTTCCTAACCGACAACTGACGCTCGTTAACCGATTATTAACCGTTAACCGACAAGATTATTTTAAATTTGAATAGCGAGTGAAGTAGGCTACATAATAAATAATATTTTAGGCTACATAATAAATAATATTCAAATACATTGCGAATACGGAAACATTTGATTTTGTGTCGAATGAGAGACGCAACAAACCATGCAGCAAACCTTTTTAAATATTTTGATAAATTACTAAAAAAAATAAAGAAAACCATTTAACTGATTGTATTAATCGGTCAAAATTCTTCACGGTCGGTTAACAGTTAACCGGTTAAAATGAACATCCCTGGTTCTGTTCATTATAACCATGCGCTGCAGTTTTGTCTTTAAATGCCCAAGCTCTTTAAAGTAGTTGGATTCTGATTGACTGTCAATGTTTTTACCGTTCATCAGCTAGAAAAATCGTTCAGAATAAAATTATATCATTATTGTTCCTCTATGTTGTTATTGTTGTATCTGTGATGTGAACTTAACTATTATCGTAGAATTAATACAATCATTAAAACATGATAGTTAATCATTATAGTTATTGTCCTTGGAGTGAAGTGAGCTTTTATACCTTTGCTGATAGCTACTCGTGTGTAGATAGATACTGTCCTCCCTAATGTGTACTGTGCAATATGCACTACACTAGTGTTTCACCCTGTGTGTGTCTCTTCCTGTCTGTATTGATCTCTCATTCTGATGCAGAAAGAGACAGATGGGGAACGTCCACACATATATATACACACACACACACACACACACACACACACACACACACACTTGAGTTCATTTAATTTGTTCACCATATAGAGGTCAGGTGACCATTGTAATGACGTCACTGCGATTTAAGCACTCGAGCTGTTTATCAGAGCACTTCTCTTCTCTTCCGCTGCTCCAGTTACTGCTCTTCATCATATTCTTGGTCACTTGAGCACCGGCCGTTCTGCCTGCTCACTCTGTGTCTGTCTGACCGGCCCTACGGTGGCAGATATTTGTCCTGAACAGCCCGCAGGACACTTTCCACTTGAACTTCCTGTGCTGTATGAGCATCACGCTCATAGGCTCAGACGTGAAGGAAAAAGAAATGTGAATGCAGAACATCAGACCTCTTTTGTTCAAATGCTCAGGATGTTCTCAGATGTATCCCAACATCCCTAAACACAAAGTCATTCATCTGTATATGGGGGGGGGGGGGTCTAATAGCGTAGCAAATTAATATTTGTTTTTTACAAATTAACAAAAATAATAAAGAACACCAGGTTTAAATATTAATGACTAATTATTATTATGATTAGTATTGCTAAAAAATATTAAACAAAATTAAAAATAATACTGTAATAACACTTTTGTAATTAAAAATAAAAACATAGTTTAATAGGGATGTAACGATTCACCGCGAGCCAGTTGAAAATCTACTAATATGTGACAATTCAAATCGGTTTTGATGTTAAACGAATCGCGATACAGTTGGGGGTAGGAGCATAGACTGTATAAAAACATAGACGTAGTGTCAGTGACATCACCCGTAGGTTTCTGAGGAGCATTTTTGAAGCCCAAAATGGGCGGAGCTGGCCGTCGCCAAGATACTCCTAAATAATCGAAAATGGGCAAAGAGGTGGGACGTGGGTGGAGCTGGTTGCTGAAATCATGCTCACTCTGTGCTCGACGGTGGTGACAGCAGCGGCAATCCACCTGTCACTCAAGTGGCCACGCCCTTTTAATTATGCAGAACTTTAAGGCTTCATATATTTCAACGGATGAGTTATAAAAAAAAATTCACCCCCCTCACAGTTGTCATGAAGGGCAAAATTAGCTATATAGACCAAAACCACTTTTTGTACCAGGCTATAAACATATTTTTCTGCTGAAAAGTTGGGCATTTTAACATGGGGGGGTCTATGGGATTGACTCCCTTTTGGAGCCAGTCTCTAGCAGCCAGTCGATGAATTGCAGTTTAAAGGGGACCTATTATGCTTTTTCACTTTTTGAATTTTAGTCAGTGTGTAGTGTGTATGTTTGGGCATAAAAAAGATCTACAAAGTTACAAATCTCAAAGTCCACTCCACAGGGAGGTATTTCGTTTTTTTTTTTTAAATCCCATTTCAAGAACTACAACGAACGGCTCGTTTGGACTACAACGATGGTTTCCAGGGTTTTGTGATATCACAAAGCAGCCCATTAGAATATCATTCAAATAATTCCCGCCTATGGAAATTCGAATGGTTGGGGGGTGGGGAGGGGCGAGGTCACGGTTAAACGCTTGGTTAAGTGCATCAGACAAGACGACGACGAAGAAGAAGTGTTGCTACAGAGTTTGGGGCCATTCACACAGAACGCCTTTTTCCATTCCATTGCACTACTTTTCCATTGTTTTTCTATGTAAACACGCGCTTGACGGACGTACATGACCGTTACACTCGCATCTCGTGTCTTTTGCAGCGCCGCGTTTTTAAGACAAGTTAAAGGAATTTCAACTTGCAGCGCCACTCATCAATGTCAGTTCCAAAGCAGTGGACCAATCAGAAGAATTTGAAGGCAGGGCAAGCGTTGCGAACTTCTGTTTACAATAGCAAGTTGGCATGACAACTGTTTTATTTGACGGCAACATGGCGGAGGAGGCGCTCATAGTGCCTGTGTCCGGATACCCTGAATTATATAACGTTTCTTCAAGCGATTATCACAACTTGTTCCTTAAAAAAAGAGCTTGGAGAGAAATATCTCTGTCACTGAATATCTCTGCTGAGTAAAGTATTTTGTTATATTTTTATTGACGTTATTGCATCATGTCTCAAAAGCGCGTCTCGAGACCCTTGCGTTTTATGCTGCGCTTTTTTTAAAACCATTCCTGAGTGCTGCGTCTCACGTTTTTAGACGCAAAGACGCGTTCTGTGTGAATGGCGTGGCAGTACTGAAACACCGTCTAAGCTGTTCACCAATCACTACGCACTGGGACAGCTAACCAATCACAACACATTTGGGAGAAAGGTATTGTAATAATGTAAATTATGTAAAAAAGAATGCATTTTTCGAACCACTAAGCATGAGAGCATGTTCTAGTACACCCCCAAAACAAAATCAAGACTTTGTAAAAGAGCATAATAAGACCCCTTTAAGTCACTTCCGTGTTGGTTTCAAGAGAGAGACCGGAAGGTTGCCGCTTGGGTAGGAGTTTATATGAATGCATCTCTGAGGGGAACTGACTCTCTTTAGAAAAGTTTAGATGATATTTTCTTTTCATATCGTCTCTGTATAATGCGTATTAAAGCAGCGTTCATTAGCGCTGGACTGTTTTGTTTACAGCCAAGGAAACCAAGGAAACGCTGTATTACTGCTGTTCCATAAGCGCCCCCTGCTATCAGAGAGTGAAATTGCATCTCATTCAGCCCGTCTGCTGTCTTTATTAAAACTAAAGTCAGAGCATTCTGTTTTTGTCTTAAAATTTCTAATTATACAATCTAATTTAGATATAAAAAAACTTTTCATGCTGCATGTATTCAGCATCTTTGTTTGGATTGTGATTCAAATGCTGTGGTTGCCTCTAATTTTGAATGGAAAGAGCACAGGCAAAGCCTTTGTTTATATAAAGAGGTTTTTTGTCTCATTTATTTGATTAGATTTGGGGTTTGTTTTAAAATTTCAATTTAGTTTTGTTATTTGACATTTCTGTTCCACAAAGAAATGTGCAGCATTTTGTCCAAGCAATAAAAAAAGGACACCTTTTCATTTATAATTTGTCTTAAATCTATTTTGTTTTAAAAAATCGTGAGAAAATCGAATAGTGAAATCAGTATCGTGAGTTGTGTGAATCGTTACATCCCTATAGTTTATGAATAAATATAATCATGTAATAATTAGAAAATAATTTATTTTACAGAAAAAATCCCTGCAAGGTTACCCGTTAACATGCAGACAGCCCAGCCTATAACTATAAGTCTTTAGAAAGATTTTATTATAAAATGGTATACTATTATGATAAAAAAGAAGCCCATCCATGCCTTTAATATGAAATATGAGCCTTTATGCATCCACTGTAAAAAAAACAAAAAAAAAACACCTGTACACTGGAGAAAGGGCAATAGGGTGGTGTGAGCATTGCTGAGTGCTAAACACATGTAATGTCTGTTTCTTTCGTACTCGTAGCCAGAGGGCGCCCTGACGCAGAAACTTCAAATATGCCTCACAGAAGTAATAGATGTTCATGGAAATCTATCACGAAAGTGATGCTAAAACAAATTCACATTATACTTATGAAAATACCAGAGACTGCATCAAGAACTTAGACAGATCTATGCAAACCAAACTATCACTTCAATGCATTGATAAAGCCTTTGAATTTTTTTGTATCCATCTCCTGACCACAACTTTATCCCAGAGATCTTTTGACAGTGCTTTGCCACCCATACTTGACTTTGCTTAAGTTACACTACCAAGGACTGAAATGCTCGAGGAAAGCTCTTTTCATGCTGAGCTAATCAAACTGACCACAGCTGATCACAGTTGAAAGTCAAATGGCTTTGTGTGCCATTGAGAAGGTGATTAGCTACACCTGATTGAGTTTACAAATCATTTTTAGGAGGGGGTGATCCTTTTTCCAACTCAATGATTCTGTTTTTTTATTTTATGACATTTTGCTGTTCTATCTTTCACTTGGATGTTATAAGTTGCACTGAATAAATACAGCTGGATAAAACAAGAACTGTGTCTGTCTTCATTTCAGGCTGCAAAGCAACAAAATGTGATTATTTTAAAGGGGG
>NW_015634472.1:226684-229870 GCF_001515625.1 Sinocyclocheilus rhinocerous
ATCACAGTTGAAAGTCAAATGGCTTTGTGTGCCATTGAGAAGGTGATTAGCTACACCTGATTGAGTTTACAAATCATTTTTAGGAGGGGGTGATCCTTTTTCCAACTCAATGATTCTGTTTTTTTATTTTATGACATTTTGCTGTTCTATCTTTCACTTGGATGTTATAAGTTGCACTGAGTAAATACAGCTGGATAAAACAAAAACTGTGTCCGTCTTCATTTCAGGCTGCAAAGCAACAAAATGTGATTATTTTAAAGGGGGGTGATTATTTTCTATACCCACTGTGTGTGTGTGTGTGTGGAGGGAGAGAGAGAGCGAGAGCTACTTTATAGCAGAAAATCAAGTTGTAATTCTAACTGAAAGCAACACTAGATACTAGTTAAATACTCATCAATTGCATTTTGCTCGTGTCGATTAACCGGCAAAGTAGCAGAATACCGGAATATTACGGACGCATGAAAAGCATTATTATTTCAAAGGCTGCAATTCAATTAAATAAATATATACGCCGTGGGTTTAATATGCGCTTTATTTATATGCGTGTAGGTTACGTGCATCTCAGAGTGGCTCCGTTCACAGTAAATGCTGCTCCACACAAACAATTATCATTTACATGCACGGACCGCGTCAAACTCCAGCTGTTGGCGCCCGCTTGCTGGCATTTGATGTCATACAAAATTTATATAAGTTATGATTATATTATTTTATTAAATTATGTTTTTGAACTGTTTTGTTTAATGTACCCTCTTGCTTTTAATATTTTATTTGAACCAATTATAATTGTCTCATTGCT
Organism: Sinocyclocheilus rhinocerous; assembly: GCF_001515625.1. Taxonomy (NCBI): domain Eukaryota; kingdom Metazoa; phylum Chordata; class Actinopteri; order Cypriniformes; family Cyprinidae; genus Sinocyclocheilus; species Sinocyclocheilus rhinocerous. Next base: position 227,481 of record NW_015634472.1, read on the forward strand.
ATTATATATGTATTTTAAGTCATTTTAAAGTTTATTGTTCACATAGGTCTATTTTTATTACCACAAAAAAAAAAGAATAATCAGAATAATAAACTGATTACTCTATTACTAAAATAATCATTAGTGACAGCCCTATCAAATACTGTAAAGCGGCTGGCTTTAAATCAATATCGCAATGATCAGATTCTTTCTTAACTGCTGTTTATTTTGTTATTGAGAGGAAAGTTTGCAGCACATATTTACATAATCATCTAAACGCCGCTCTCAGCACCACCTGGTTCGATTATGTTTACATTCCGACTCTCATAAGCGCCGTGTGTGTCGTCTTCTCTTGAATTGCATCCGGCAGCGCTGAATTACAGTCCTGAGCTACAGTGTCACACTAGTCAAACCGCATTATTTCAGGCCCTTACATTAGGTTATATGAGATTAAATGACTGTTCGACAACAAAAATATTTGTAGACAATTTTTTTTTTATTGTTGACAATGTCGATTAATCGTTTCAGCCTTAGTCATGACTCTGTTTTATGTGTCTGTAGCGCATCTGTTCCTGCACCGGCGGCTCAGGTAGTTCAGCAGGTTCTGGCAACGGTGGAAGCTAATAAAGTGAGTCACACATGAGCTGCTCCAAACACCAGTCACAATAGTACAGTTGCTGCTGATTGAAATGTCAAACTGCTTTTCATCAGAATTCAGTGTTAGTAACAAGGATTTCCTCTTACAAATCAGAAGCACAAAGTCTCCAGAGTGAGCAAACATCTGCCATGTGGTGTAACCATTGTTTTTACTTGCAGAATTCATTTCAAGGTGCGTTAAAGGTCCCAGCACCACTGGCAGGTCCAGCCCAGACTACATCAGCTAGTTTTGTGTTTGGTGAGTGTGACTCAGAGTTCCCACATGTACAAATAGTATAGTATAAGAATACTAAATGCTAAAAAAATTAAATGACGGCTGCACTACTTAGTTTATACTCCAGTATCTGTGGAGTAATGGTTTGATTGAAGTAATGAATTGGTTTGTGTTTGGGCTGCTGCAGGTGGAGCTGCTAAACCTGATGCAGGAGCATCTTCATCCATCAGTGAGAAGAACTCAAAGGGCTTTTCATTTACTGCTCCGTGAGTTACTAAACCTTATTACTGTGACCCCCTTAATCTCAGTACATGTCTTCATGGTTGTTATTGATTATTATTATGAGTGGTTATCTTGATCTAGTCTATATTATTCATACGGCTTTGCTCTTGTGTCTCTTCAGCAGCACTTCTGATATACTGGAATATTAATCATGTCTAATGTCTTTATATTGTTTGCATATAAATATGAACTCTAGTATGTGGTTTAGACGCAGAGTCTGCTGTTTGCTGTTTCACAGGTCATCGGGGTTCAGTTTCAACTCTCAATCACAGGACACCAACAACACTCAAGGTAGCATCTACTGTATGTGTCTTGTGTCATTTAGAAATGCAAACATTTGATCTTGTTCACTTTTAACACTGTATTAGTCAGAAATGTGCCGCGCCAATGGCCAGGAGTCAGTGCCGCTAGAATCTGCAGAAATCTCCACATAATTTAGAGCCTGTGTTCTCAACCAGGGACCGGGGCCTTAGCAAACTTAGCAAACTTATTTAAAATAAAAAAATCTTTGAAATAAACAAAAGCAACTACAAATCAAGAGCGTTCTTATTTTAATTCAGCCCCAAATTTCTGGAATTTAAAAATTATATTTTTATTATAATTATCTTAGTTACTTATTTTCATCTATGGATCCCTCCTAATTTCATTGAATTAAAAAGGGCAAGCCGGGCATGAAATATTGTTGTGGATAGTGGGGACGTTGATAATAGAGCCCGACCGATATGGGTTTTTTGGGGGGCCGATACCGCTGTTAGGGATTAAAAAAGATCGATATATGGGCCGATATTCTTTGTGTAGGCTATATTATAGTACAGTATAGTCAAAAGTTTGGACACACTTCCCATTCGTGTGTCCAAACTTTTGACTGGTACTGTATATAGAATACAGTATATAGCATACATAAACAGAATATATATACATAAATAATTTTTTTGCAATAATAACTCAAATGTGGTGATCAAACACTTATGATGTGACAAACATAGGCCTATGTAGTGGAGGCAGGGTATTTAACAATTTAACAATAAACTTTATTATTCAAAATGAGTCTGACACAGTGCACTTAACCGTAAACTTCACTTATTATAAATAACTTAAATAACACAAATAGAACAAAATATATATAACTTGAATTAAGAAATTAAACAAGGTAACTGTCTAGGGCAAGCAAGCTGCTGCCAAACCAACAGGGGCAGGTTTATGCAGGAAGCACAGCTTTTCCAAATGTAAACATCTAAAATGAATATATAATAATAAT
>NW_015634472.1:233586-237084 GCF_001515625.1 Sinocyclocheilus rhinocerous
TCCATGTTTTCTGCATCGCGGAAATCATAGGCCCCTACTAATGTAGCAAACGAATTTGATAAGCTCATTGTGAAAGTAAAAGACGGGGGACATTGTTTATTTACTTAGCATTGAGTCTCTCCAACTAGGTGACAACGTAGTGTTAAATCACCATTCAACAGACACAAGCCACCACCGCACTGCCATCTATTGGACTGCAGAAAGATACTAACTTTTCAATCTGCTACGTTACTGACTGTACTGACAAACTATGCTGACACCATGTCTGCGCCGCAACAAGACGCGACAAAGCGACCGTTGAAAATCAGTTAAACTTTGTGTCAGCACGTCATAAATAGAACGAGGCATCAGTTTACTGCATCCAGTGTAGATAATTCTATTCTATTCTATTCTACACCGGACGCGAGCGGCGCGACAAAATACAATAAAAATTTTATTGTATTTTGTCACGCCGCGCGATGTGATGTGACCGATGTGATAAGCATGAGTTCTATAAACACCAGCATTGACTGAGTGGCCACGATCAGCTCCGGTAACCGTAACACAGGCTTTAATGTGCCGCAGACGCGTGCCGTGATGCGCAGATCAGCTCTAGTCTCTAACGTCACTGAATCTGCTGTTAAAATGGACAAACTAAGTAATTACACCATTCAGAAGCATTTAATCTGCGTTATATGTTCTGTAAAAAAAAAATTCATATAGCCAGCATATTCACCGATACCGATATATCTGCGACAGGCTCATATCGGCCAATAATATCAGCAAAATGATATATTGGTTGGGCTCTAGTTGATAACCACTGATTTAGACCCCAACTATTAATAAGAGTGTTGCATTTGTGCATTTGCAGCTTTGGGTAATACCGTTTCCCATGTTAAAATCCATTTAGCACAATTAGACCAATAGTCTCTCAAATTCAATGCAGAATGTGTGAGAAACTCTGCAGGTTCTGGACCTGCTGATGGCTTAGTAGTCACACCTCTATTATTAAATCTTAATTTTTTTTTTTCCCTACTTTTGCAAATAGCGAAGAGTTCTGGCCTACCAGGCAAGTTCTCTTTTGCAAGCAGCATGGGAACAAAGATGACGTTTGGTCCTGTGGGGTCTGAGGAGCCTTTTTCCTTCACTCCAAAATTGGCATCTCCTGCACACAGCGTGAGCTCCTCTACACCACCTCCTGAGCCATCTAAACTCCCTCAAGCTCCCAAAACCCAGGGCAATGCTGGAGAAACTCTCGGCTCCTTTTCTGGCTTAAGAGTGGGCCAAAGTGAAGAAGTAAAGGAAGCTCCCAAGACCACCTTGAGTTTCTCCTTTGGACCACCTGGCAGTGGATCTACAGGATTTGCATTTGGTTCTGCACAAATCAAGGCTGCGGAAACTGGAAGTTTATCAGAATCAACAGGTGCTGCAGCAGAGGCTCCAAAGACGACTACGGCACAAGGATTTGGCACACCTACATTCACCTTTAAACCACAGGAGGGAACTGCTCCTTCAGAAAAGCCAACTTTCACCATTCCCTCGACATCTTCCTTTTCTACAGCTGCCACTTCTTTCGGCAGTCTTCTGCATGCACCTCTGTCAGAAACGCAAACTCTTCCAACAAAGTCCCTCCAGCCAGAGACAACGACTTCAACTGAGCCAGCTCCCTCCACTGATACTGAACCTAAGGAACCTCCAGCAGAACCCAGTCCTAAACCACCAACCTTAAGTGCTCCATCAGCCGTACCAGTCACTGAAGCCGCTGCTCCCACCAGTAATGAGCCCACTACTGCACCTTCCAACAAGCCCCCAACTCCTCCAGCTCTCGAGGTCTCTTCTGCACCACCTCCATTAGTTACCCCACCATCCGAGACACCGGCGCCTGTCTCCGAGCGCCGTACCAGTCACTGAAGCCCCTGCTCCCACCAGTACCGAGCCCACTGCAGCTCCTTCCAACAAGCCCCCATCTCCTCCAACTCTCGGAGTGTCGCCCACTCCTCCTCCCTCAGTTACCCCACCATCCGAGATGTCGGTGCCTGTTTCTGAGCCTCCTGCAGCAGAGCCAGTGTCTGATCCTCCCCCCGAGACCACTAGCACTTCCACAGCTACTCCTTTACCCCAAGAGACACCAGCAACCACCTCATCTTCAGCTCCAGTGTCTGACAAACCAGGCTCAATCTTTGCCCCACCTTCAAGTGGCACAGACAGTCTGACAGTAGGAGCCATCAGTCTTACCAGTGTCGTCGCTACAGCGGCCTCCTCCATCCCATCTGCAGCCATCACCACCAGCACAGCTCCAACCCCAGGCCCAGTTTTCAGACAACCCACTTCCGTCACTCAGACCACAGCATTCGGATCTACCGTCTTTGGTGCCAATTCTACCACCTCTGGCTTTGGCAAACCTGCCTTTGGACAGAATCCCGGTGCAGGTTTTGGCCAGCCTGCAGCCTCTGGATCTGCTAGCAGCTTCACTTTTGGTCAGCCGGCATTTAGCGCAAGTTCTGGGTTTGGGCAGCCAGCTGCGGCCTCCACCACATCAGCCACCAGCAGCGGAGGAGGAGGACTGTTTGGATCCTCTAGCGCCAACAGTGCCAGTTCCTTCTCCTTCGGAGCCAGCGGCACCAGCTCCACAAGCTCCACACCCAGCACTGGCACTGGGCTCTTTGGCCAGAGCAGCGCTCCTGTCTTCGGACAGTCCAGCTCAGGCTTTGGCCAGGGATCCATGTTTGGGAGCAACACCACCACAGCATCCTCCTCTGGATTCGGCTTTGGACAACAATCAAGTGGGTTTTTTTTTTTCTTCACAAATTCCAACAGGAAAGAGTAGGATGTAGAAAATTATACATGAGGTGTAGTGGATAAGGCATAGGGCTAGTGCTAACTAAGAAGTTGCTGGATTAGAGTTGCTCGGTAGTTGCTTGCTAGTCCTTTTTTTACTGGGGTATGAGTCCTAGTGAAATACTACTTCTAAATCCTTGTCTGATGGTGGAGATTACCATATACTCCAACCCTGCTCCTGGAGAGCTACCGTCCTGCAGCCTTCAGTTCCAGCCCTGCTCCAACACACCTGCCCGTCATTATCAAGTAACCCTGAACACCTTGATTAGCTAGTTCAGGTGTGTTTGATTGGGGTTGAAGCTGAAATCTGCAAGACAGGAGCTCACCAGGAGCAGGGTTGGAGACCTCTGCCATACCAACTTGAGAATTGCTTTCCCTGATAATATTTCACCAATCATGTTCTGTGTTTTCTGTCAGCTGTTTAGAAGCAGAAGTAGCTATTCGCAAATTAATCGCTATTGCTTAAATTGGTCAAGGTGGTTTGCAAAAAGTTGACAAATTGTTTGTGATCCAGTTGGATTCATTCGAACAGTTCATTCATGCAGTGATGAGTTTTTTTATATTGTAATGGGATACTTCTTAAGACCGAAAACAATAATAGTAGAGGAGGTGATGTTTACAGTCGACTATCTGAAAAAAAAACTCTCAAATGTCTTTGATCGTGTCAGCGAAGTAGTGGGG
>NW_015634472.1:237399-246795 GCF_001515625.1 Sinocyclocheilus rhinocerous
GGGGGGGGGGGTTGCGTTTCTTGCCTTTCATCAGTACTGGTACTGGGCCCAGGGACCCCCCACCCACCCCCAGTACCAGTACTGATGAAAGGCTAGAAACGCTCCTGATCATGACTAGAAGTGAGACATGAGCCTTCACCTGATCAGTACTCTTAACCCCAGAGGGATTGTCCCACATTTATACATGAGCCTGGTGTAGTGTAGATTACAGAACAGAGCATCTTGATGTTAACGCCACTTGCTCACTGTGAAGCCGGCAGCACATGCAGTAGGCTGTGTACTAATTAATTCAATTGAAGCATTTTGCAATCTAATTATCACACTGGGCCTTATAGTGAAAGCCATATGGTTGTACAGCCTTACCTGTGTAGTTGCAAAAACAAAAGTTGCTTTTCCACCATTGTGCTGAACAGCTGGCATGGTTACAGTTTCTTTTTCCACTATGGTGCTGTGAAATCAGAGTAAGAATGTAAGTAACAAATGCATTTACATTAATGCTTTTGGTAGACACTTTTATCCAGAGCAACTTAAATTGAATTCAAGGTACCCATTTTATCAGTTATTGCTTTCCCTGGGAATTGAACCCGTGACCTTTCTCTACAGTTTTAGCTACAGGAATGCATCAGTTGTTAACTTGATGATGCCTTGATACTGTATGTAAACTATGCAAGGAATCACAGGCAATGAAATGAGAACCACAGCTTATGAATAGCCAAAAAAAGCCAAACAAACGAGCTGACTTAAGTGTTTGAAACGCAGCAATGTTTGATCACAAAAAAGACTTAATTATATGCCATTACTCGTTTAATACATTTAATACATGTCTACGTTAATAATATAATAAAATTCTATATGAATATCCCACATTTCTGCCACAATACCATGGTGCAGTTAGTGTTACTATGGTAAATCAGTGGTAAATGATGGTGATTTGTGGATTGAAAAGCCTTCTGACTGTATCGTTGTGTAGTGTTTCTCCTGTTTGTCAGCGCTGTTTCATCTGGCTTTAAACTAGTTTAAATCACGGAGTCATTTGTGTTCTTCGCTGAATTAAAGCTCTTCACACTGGATCTCACAGCACTGTTTAGTGACCGAGGCTTCTCAGCGAGTAAACGCATCTGCTCTAGGAAGCTCGCGCTGCCGTTTAAACTTTGAGCCAAGTGGACAAATGCTCTGTATGGCACGGTTCAAATGAGTTTCGTAATGCTTTTGGCGCATAAACATTATATTGAACATTTCTTGAATTCTTATCGTTTTATCAAGGAAAATTATATCGCCCTAATAATTATTATTTTATCGCCTAGGCCTAATCCAAACTATGTAGGGTGAACTTTTTTTTCTTAAAATCATGCTAAAAATTCACTGTAAATCCACATTTTAAAGCTGATATTTAAAAGTTTATCTTTGTCACATTTTTTACCCCATGCTCAGATCGTTTTAGTTACGATGGTGGAAAAGCGGCTAAGTGGTAATAGGTGAAGACAGACACTAGCTACATTAAAAGTGTTGACATCTAGTGTGTATGTTCACAGGAGTAATTGAGTGTTGTTCATGTGTCATGAACATGTCAGGGTCGTGGATGAGATTGTCCAGCACTGGAATGTGCAGCAGTCTCGGGCGTGTCCTCAGGCCAGGATTTCTCCCATTCCTATGAATTCTCAGAGATCCTGAGACTTCCACATTATAAACAGCTGAGTCTCTCACCCCTGACCCCTGAGCTTCAGTGACACTGTAGGATGCCCTGTTCACACCTGTTTACTCTCTGCTTGTTGAGACAGAACTCTAAAGAATGTGCTGATTAAAATGTTGCAGATGTATCTGTCGGAATCACCTTAGACTGCATATTATGTTCTGGATAATCAATGACATTTGAGATGAACTGTGCATTACTGAATCAGTCAAACGGATAGAGGAGCACAAAGAGAGTGTTGAAAGTCAGTGTTTCAGCCTCAACATGCAAATTAGTCAAATGCACATCTTCCTTGTTGCTTGCGCAAATTCTGATACACTAATACAAAAAAATGTGTATTCACAAACATGTCTTTATTTGTACAAATCGCTGCACCTTTAATTCTGGGTTTTATTGTGGATAGTACAATACATATGCAGTTTTTATCATTTCATAGGTGAGTGATTTCATGTTTCATGTCATGAGTTGTTGACTGCATATTTGAGATCAACTGCTGTTTGATTTTTTCATCTGTGCATTACTGAATCAGTCAAACAGATAGAGGAGCATGAAGAGAGTGTCGAAAGCCTATGTTTCAGTCAGACAATCAAGTCTCAAAATCCAAGTGAATCAAATAGGATGGTCAATGAATGCATGCATTCCACTCGATCCACAAATGTGCATCATCCTTGTTGCAAGTACTTTTACAAAAGAAACGTCTCTATTTGTGCAATTCACTGTACATTTAAATCTGAATTTCTTTGAAAGGTATTTGAAAGGTTGTGGATAGTAAGATGCATTTGCAGTGTTTATCAAGTTCATAGATGATTGTGCATGCATTTAATACTTTTGAGACTGCTTTCATCCAGTGCTAAAGAATAAGCACAAAGAGTTTTATGTTTGATCTCATAATATCTGTGTGTTTTTTTGTTCAGTGTTTGGCAGCAGCACCTCCACCTCATCAGTGTTTGGACAGCAGGCCAGCGGAGCCGGCGTCTTTGGACAGGTACAGTCCTTACAAAGCACATCATAAGCTCTTTACCTGCTAAAGCAGGCGGGTTATTATTCAGCTGGATGTGTGTGTTTGAGTCTCAGTCTCAGATGCAGTCTAAAGAATAAGCACAAAGAGTTTTATGTTTGATCTCTTAATATCTGTGTGTGTTTTTTTGTTCAGTGTTTGGCAGCAGCACCTCCACCTCATCAGTGTTTGGACAGCAGGCCAGCGGAGCCGGCGTCTTTGGACAGGTACAGTCCTTACAAAGCACATCATAAGCTCTTTACCTGCTAAAGCAGGCGGGTTATTATTCAGCTGGATGTGTGTGTTTGAGTCTCAGTCTCAGATGCAGTGATGGGGTTTCATCAGCATGCAGTGGAGGCTGGAGTTGCAACATGTCAGATACAAGTTTCAGAGTTTCTCTCTGCTGCAGGCTTTGAAACAGGATGAGCTGTCAGTCTGCTGAAGGACTGCTTTGAGTCACCCAAATTACATATTGGCTGTATATTTCCATTGTTTAGACACAAATTTCAGGTTTTCACTCTTGGTTTTGCCTGCCAGCCAGTGAGACCTGAAACCTTTTAAAATACAGCAGACTGGTCTAAAAATCCCTTAACCAGACCTGCCAACCTGTATGCATTTTGCGTAGCGGGTACGCATTTTGACCTTAAAGTATGCTGGTACGATTTGTCACTCTAAACTATGCAAAAACCCGGTGACCTGTCCACGCGCAGTAAACAAGCAACAGAAAAAGATGAGGAGTTCAACCAATCAGAGCGTTTTCCGTGTTTTTTTTTATTTCTCTCCAAACTGGCTCTGTGTGTCCGTGAGTCGTGCCCTGAGATGAGGAAACACGTGTATGGTATTTCCTGGAGTCCTGAGCGCTATTTCTTCGGTGATGCATATGTGGACTTTCTGCACAGGGGCGCCCTCTAGTATCCAGTGTGAATTAAACCGACATTACATGTGTTCATAGCATTAAATAATGGCCCGTCTATAAAAATAATACTACTCTCAAAATAAATTTAAGGTAAACGTGATAATCCATGTTTTTCTACAGTGTACAACAATGTACTGGAGTTTTACTTAAAGTATACTGTAGTTTGTTTGTTTTTTAAATAGCATTTAAAATCACTAAAAAGAACTCTGTTGTGCCAAACCATCAGAACCAAACTGTGTTTAAAAAACTGAGGTATTTATTGAACCTTGGGCTAACTGTATTGTTGCATTCCTACTGTTTACTCTAAAATACTGTATAACAGGAATATCACAAACTGAGTGCAGACTCTGAGTACTAACCTATGAAAAATATTTAACATGAAGTCTAGCATTTTGCACATTGTGCAGTTACGATTTTGACATTAGCCATCAAGGAGCTTCAAGTAATGTAGGAATAGGCTATAATGACCCCCGGTATCACCCCATATCACCCACACCCCCCAGAAGTCATGGTTCGATACGTACCTTGGTTTTGGGGTCACGGTTCGATACGAGTTTGATACAACAGGGATTTTTTTTTTTCTTCTATTTTGAGTAGTGCTACATATATGTAGCATGAGCAGTTGTTTTTGATTTGAATTACATTGTATAATTTCAAGATTTAAAGCAAAAACAGAATGTTCTGACTTTAGATTTGTGAAATGATGCTACATAAGACTCCTGCGCAAAACAAAAACAGCAGACGGACTGAATGTAAATGCAAATTTATTCTCTGGCAGCAGGTGGCGCTTATGTAACAGTAGCAATACAGTGCAGCTGCACATGTAAACACTACTTTAATATGCATTAATTGGAGAGGAAAAGAAAATGCCACTAAACTTTTCTAAAGATGGTAAGTTCCACTCATATAACCCACTACCCCTAATTCAATTATTTTTTTCTTCCAATATTTTGCATATTGTATACAGTGAGCTTGATCTGGTATGGTATTTTCTCCTCTTTGTGTCCGTCTTCAGCATCTCTGGCCTCTTGTTAGCATCCTATTTGCAGACTTTGTAATATTTCCACATAAATTACCTTTTGGGAAATGATTAATGTAATTCCGGAATAGAGATAGGCCAAAATAAAACTTTAAAAAATTAATTTTTCCAATTTATGGCTGGTCGACAGGTTTATCTCTAGAAGCCGAAACTTTCCCACACTGCTGATTTAAAACAAGCAGGCGGTTCTTCGAGCTCTTGCATGCCTACGTGCCATTCTTGGTTTGGGTTGGTGCGTAGATCGTCTCTTCTTCTGCTCTTTCACCATTGCATTACTGCGCGCTCCCCCTTCTGTGTTTGATTGCCTGACTATCAAATACTGACTGTATTCGTCGTCTGATTGCAGGAAACTGGACTTTAAATCTAGAAAATAATTGAACATGTCTCTCAGCTGCCTCCGCATAGAGAGCAGTGTATTTTGTCCAGTGCAAAGGAAGGCTCGTTTTGAGGAATATTAGCTTGTTGTCTACGTTACTGCGACTGAAAAAGTGGTGTTATTTGTGTAGTAACAATGATTAGCTCATGAGTTATTGATCATGGGTGCATTTCCCAGAAGCAACTATGGTCGCAAGTTCCTTCGTTAACAATAGAGCTCAATGGAACTTGACCGTAATTGTGACCGTCTCTTCTTCTGCTCTTTCAGCGTTGCATTACTGCGCGCTCCCCCTTCTGTGTTTTTTCGCCTATATGACTAACTGTTTTCGTCGTCTGATTGCTGGAAACTGAACCGTAACGTCTGTACCCTGACCGTTCGGGACGAATACATGTACCGTTACACCCCTGGTTGATACACTAATTGCAGGGGGGGTTTTTTATTTATTTTTATTTTTTTATCTGATTTTGTTATCAGGCTCAGTCCAGCGGAAGTCTGTTCGGGTCAAACACCGGAAACACTTCATCAGGATCAGGATTTTTCAGTGGTCTTGGAGGAAAACCCAGTGAAGATGCTGCCCATAGAAACCCGTTTGGATCGCCAGCCACAGGTGGATTCGGTCAACCCATTAATACAGGTGAGCACACTGATATTTACTATTGTACAATTGTAGTAAACTGTAACCATTAAAAAAAAAAAAACATTTCTTTACTTGAAATAAAATGTTAACTGAAATAAAATAAAAATAAAAAAACCTTCAACTTTAATTTGATATACTTAAATAACTAAAACTAAAATGGAAATAAATGAATAAAAACTACATTTTAAAAAAAGTATAAAAAATGAAAATGGTTATAGTATCTGTGTTTTAAGCGCCAGAGAGCATCTCTCCTCTGCATTAGTGCTGAAGTTCTTGTGTGGTTTGTTTCCGGCAGGTCCATCTAACCTGTTTGGGAGCAGCGGAGCGACGGACTTTAGTTTCGGCAGCAGTTCGTTTGGTGAACAGAAAGCCAGCGGTTCATTCAGCTCCGGCACGGGGTCTGTGGCTGCACAGGGTTTCGGGTCGTTCTCTACACCCACCAAACCAGGTCAAACACACACCACACAATGTGATGCAGTCTAACACATAAATGAGGAAGTGGACATTTTAATGCCAAGAACTGTTATTATTGTTGTTGTGTTGTTTAATTTTTATTATTATTATTATTTTGTTTGTTTTTTTGTTGTTGTTGTTGTTTTTTCTTCTTAATGTTATTTATTTTTATTATTTTGTTTTTATTTTATTTGTTATTATTCTTATTTATTTTTATTATTGTTTATTAACTTTTTAGTATTTTAATTACTTTTGTATTGTCTTTATTATATTACTTTATTTTTGGTTTTTATTATCATTTTGTCTTTATTATTATTATTGTGTTTATTTTATTAATTTTTATTATTTTATTACTTTTTTATCTTTGTTGTTGTTGTTGTTATTATATTACTTTGTTTTATATATTATTATATACTTTGTTACTTTTGTTTAATTTTATAATTTTTATTATTATTTTGATTTTATCAATTTTATTTTTGTTGTTATCTATTTTATTTGTTTTTATTATTTTTGTTTTATCTTTTTTATTTTTTTATATATTATTATTATTATTATTATTGTTGTTTTTATTTTATGATTGTTTTTATTTTTTTTTATTTATCATTATTATTACTATTATTATCTCAGTTTTTGATAATGAAGATCAGTTAGTCTTTTAGATTCAGCTTGCCTCTTCTTTTTTTTTTTTACCAAACAGGCATTTACTTTAATGTCAGCGATCCTGAAAATGTAATTCAATGACGAGACTCACTGAATTATTCAGCTGGCTGTAATTTCAGAGTGCTCAGTGAACGATGCTCTTTCCTGAACAATGGCAGTATGCTTCCTGTTCTCCTGTCTGATCTAATGCTAATCTGTGTGTTTCTGATCTGGCGTTCTGCAGCTGGTTTCGGGGGCGCGCCAGTCTTCGGCAGTCCTTCTACCTTTGGTGGATCTCCAGCGTTCGGCGGATCTGCGGGGTTTGGCTCCACCCCTTCCTTCAACAGTCCGCTGGGCTCCGCCTCGGGGAAGGTGTTTGGTGAGGGAACCACGGCCGCCAACGTTGGGGGATTTGGGTGAGTCCCACTGGGTCAGTCTGCGAAACCACTGCCTCATCCAGCGTGATACAGTGATTTAACGTGAATGTGTGTAAGATCCTCCCAGAGCCGTATGGTTTCTGTGACGTGAAAAACACGACGCAGTCACAGAATGCTGTCACACAAAAGGAAAACTATTTAAAACATCAGTAGAAGACACTATATAGGGTAAAAGAGTCAAATCTTAAACTAATAGATATCACCATACTTCCCTAGTGAATTAATCACAGTGCATTATGACATTACAAGATTTCTTAAATGTTGTGTTCAAATACTCAAATGATGCATTATCCTATTAAATATGCGTGCATTTGCATACATTTCCAGAACAGAAATCTGAACATTGGTTAAAAAATTCTTGTTTGGTTTTGTTGACATTAGAGTTAAAGGGGATTTGGATTTCTTCTTTTTTTTATCACTCCATAATTCAGAAAATACTAGGGATGCACCAAAATGAAAATTCTGGGCTGAAACCGAAAATTCCGGATACACTTGGCCGAATACTGAAAACAAAAATGACTTCTTTTAAAATATTTTAAAATACTTTTTATATAATTGATTGTATTAATATTCATATACTTCATGAAATGTAATTCATCTGAACTGAAAAACTACAAACCAATAAAATAATCACTTTTGTCAGTGTTGTAGTATAACCAGCAGGAGAGCATTGATGTGTGAACTGAATTCAGTGACACTACAATGTATTAAAGTGAAGTTATTTAATATTTTTATAATAAAAACATTATTTTGCAAAAGCACTTTTTTTTTTTAATTAAGTGATGTAGTATAACCAGTAGGAAACCACTGATGTGTAAACTGAATTTGGTGACACTACAGTGTGTAACATTGACGTTATTGACTATTTTAGTAGTAACGCTTTTCAGGTTTTGCACTTTGCAGTCGGTCCCTTCGGACTTGTCTCTCAGCTGTCTCCGCATAGAGAGCAATGTATTTTGTCCAGTGCAGGGGAAGGCTCGTTTTGAGGAAAATTAGCTTGTTGTCTATGTTACTGCGATTGAAAAAATGTTAAGCTCACGAGTTATTAATCATGGGTGCGTTTCCCAAAAGCAACTATGGTCGCAAGTTCCGTCGTTACCAATAGAGCTCAATGGAACTTGCGACCGTAATTAGCTAACGATGCTTTTGGGAAACATAAACCCCAAGGAAATTTGAATCTGTGAATATGTTGCCAATTTTACTGAACTTGTTTACAGGAGGTGTATCAAACCCCTCATGGTAAATAAAGTGCTTCGGCACCGTATCTCCTCTTGAAATTTTCACCGAACAGACACTTTAAAGTATTTCCATACAGCTGACATGATTGCCCTTTTCTGGGTAGCGCCGTGATTACGGCTAGAGCAAGAGTGAAATCTGAGCGCTGAGCACAGGGCGAAGGGAAAGAAGGCATATATTTTCGGTTTGTATTTTCTGCCTTTTTTTTTTTTTTTTTTCAGCCAAAAACTGATTATGCCATTTTCGGCGTCCGAAAATTCAGTGCATCCCTAAAAAATACTGTCAATAGACGGAATGCAAATACATTTTCACCATGTTTTTAGAAATAAAATGTTGTGTAAATCAGTGTGAATGATATATGAGCAAACCCCTCAGTAAAAGCCTTCAAAATATAGATAGGAGTAAAACTGTACAGTTTGGTGTATGAAAGTGCTGCTGAAGTGAAGAAACAAATTCACCGCCTTAAAGGGATAGTTCACCCAAAAATAAAAATTCTGTCATTAATTCCTCACCCTCATGTCGCTTCAAACTCGTAAGACCTCCGGTTCATCTTCGGAACACAAATTAAGATATGAATTCTGAGGGCTCTCTGACCCTTCATAGACCGCAATGTAATTACCATGTTCCTGTTCCTGTGATGGTAGAGCATTGCGTTAGCAGCGCAAAAGGTCGTGGGTTCGATTCCCAGGGAATACACATAGTGGTAAAAAATGTATAGCCTGAATGCACTGTAAGTCAAAGCGTCTGCTAAATGCATAAATTATAAATTAAATTAATTAATTATTATAATTAATTAATTACCACGATCAAGGTCCAGAAACGTAGCAAGGAGATCGGTAAAATAATCCATGTAACACCAGGGGTTCAACCGTAATTTTATGAAGCTACGAGAATACTTTTTGTGCACAAAGAAAACAAAAATAACAACTTTATTCAACAATTCGTCTCCTCCGCGTCACCCTGGCGCCATTTTGGA